>NW_020653223.1:0-28370 GCF_003589595.1 Hyposmocoma kahamanoa | reverse complement strand
AAAGACGATTAATAGGATGATCATTTACTGATTTAGGACAACTGTTTTAAAAAGAAACTTTTTCGCTGAACATAAGGGCTTTAAAAACTTCGGAAATCCTCAAAACAGTACAGCATTATGGATAAACTTACAACTAATTTATCACTGAATAAACTGGCGTTGAGAAATTCTATACGATTAGAGATTAGATTAACAGTTCTGTTCTTGGTGTGTTAGCTGAATTCCATCTGAGCACATTATATGTTGCACCTGGAGGTTTGAAATGTCGTTTAATGCTTTCTGTAACCACCATTATTGGCAATCGCAATGCAGCTGCTTCATTGGCTAACACTGTTGTTTTTGTATCATCGGGCTGTATCTATAATGAAAAGGCGTCATTCACTGGACTATTAAGAAATTCTAGTCTTTGACGTGTAGATATTATGTTCTTTTTTACCTGGCTGCGCAGAAGCCCAAAGAGTAAACTTTTTAAATTTACCAAAAATCGAAAGACTAGTTGTCAGCGACAATTTTAAAATTTCGAAGAAAGTAATTCTAAGTTTTGATTTAAAAAAATGGAATGATTTATAGAAACCTTTTAATTTACACTTGACACGTCGTTGGTAAACCGAAAAGTACTAATATAAATATTTTAATTTCGAAGTATATAGTTTGGTTGCACTCAATTTCATTTCAAAAGGACACAATCGCAACACAGGTAGTCTTCTATTGCAAACGAATTGTTGTTGCTAGCATGCAATTACCTGCGCTGTCTTACACCGCGATGCAACTGACAAAAGAAGATCAGAAAAGTGAAGGAGAGCCTGGTTCTATCCATCTACATCTCTCGCGGAATCAATAAAAAATAAGATATAAAGTAAATAAACCCAAAATATTGCCTAACACAATCACCCTATATGTATTATCTCGTATTAACGTATGACTCTATTGTATGGTAAAGCTATATAAAATGTGGTATCACATTTTCCTCAAACATTTTAATTAATCTTTACTCTGTCCTGCTTCACTGTTAACTTTGTTAAAATATTTAAACTTCATGATGAAAATTAGTCTTCAGTTTTTTATATTGTGCCATGCTTTCTACGTCACTGCAGGTACGATCTTTTATTTACTCTAGCTTAAGTCCGCGGTTTCGTCGACCTTGGGATGTTAAAGGAGAACTCGTTTTTATTATAATTATTAGTTCAGTCTTAGTGGAGTCTGTCGCTCGTTACTGGTGGGCTCGAGATGTTGCGTACGTGTTCCACGTCCGCCTTTCAAGACGGCTGATGGGGAGGTAACATCTCTCCCCATAAAGTGGAGTTCGATGCCCAGTCGAACCTTTCACTGTCGGAGGTGCTTCTGCGATTTGTGTGAAAGCGCTCCCGTGAGGTGATGGGAGGGAACACCGTCAAGTTTTAGTCAGTAGGTGTCCGACATGATGATCCTGACGTTAAAAAAAGTTTGTGCAAGTTGTGTTATAACGGAAATGTAGAACACGCCAAAAAGTCTTCAGCTATGCTGACGCACAAGCAAAACGCTTTGTGTAAACACTTAGAGGGGGCCGCTCATTAGCAAGCTCATACAGCTCAATAGCAAGCACCTCTAGAGGCCACGTGACATTGTCATGGTCACCCATTTAGCAGCTGTAATCCATTAAATACATCGTAGTTAACTTATTGTCTTGGGCTCTTATTAAACAATCTGTTATTACGTTCTTTGTCTTACAGCACAATATCCCAACGGTACTGGAGGAAAATGTCTACAAATGTTTGAGCGTACGTATGAAACCTTATTCTACTCTACTCTATAAAACCGACTATGAGCGTGTCGAACACTCCCCTGATAGGGTTCCGTATACGTAATTTGGTTTAACATTCCCCGTTCAAATTTATGAAACTTTTACTATGTTTCTTTTTCAAACTATTCTTATGTTTATTTTAATATTTATTTTAATATTTATTTAATAAATATCTTCGATACAGAGTTTGAAGTTCTATGTACGTAATATTGCAAAGGTGGTTCACACGTTAACAGGGGCCCCAAAATGACTTTGACAGCGAATATCTCGAGACTGGAGCGTTTACTGTACGTAAGCCACGGTAGTCAAGTTAAAGTTAAGTTTAAGTTATGTAGTGAAGTTTGTTTAAATTCTTTAATATTGTTTTGTATTTGATAAATAAAAAGAAAGATCCCTGTAAAACAGCAGCCTGCAGGTATTAAGTTGTCCATGGGTTAGCGGACTTTGTGGAGGATAACAGCGTCATTTTTATAGAGTTCGGTCTTCACCGCGCCTGCCGCACGCTGCTCCTGAGAAAGAACCTCGCATCGTTCTAAGATCTAGGCTCCTTATTTTCTCCGATACTATGAGTTCCTTGGCATTGAGGACAGGCCGCCGCACCAATGTCTTTGTACTTGAGAAACTCAAGATAAGGAACGCACAGCGTCTGTTTTCAATCTGCATGCAGCGTGGATGCGCTATTTTGGTCACGCGACCAAAATAAATGTGAAAGAGACCTAAAGGCAGAAGTCCCAAATGGTGGTCGGATCAGATTTCTGAACAACTGGAGCTACCTGTCAGCGCCGCTTTCCAACAAGCGACTGAGGCAGATAATTAGCAGGATGAAGTGGAGTCGACCATCTTCAACAGTGAGGAAGCGACTAAGAAGGAGAAAAAATTTGACATCAGCTACATGTATTATGTACTTCGACGCGAGTAGGAATGTTTCGCTTCGTCAGTCCAATGTACACTCGCAGTCAAGTTTATAAACTCCTGCATACGATGTGGCCCTGTAAGGAGCCCTAAACGTTGGTTGGTTTGAAAAAACAAATAAAGGCGATTTCGATCCTGAAAAGTAGTTTATCTTCCACTAGAACTTTTTACTAAATTTATACCTTATATAAAAGGAAATTGGAAATAAAACACATCAATAAGTAGTACTGCAGTCTCATGTATATTGATATACGAAGATATACCTAGTTTCATTTCCAATCGCGAAAACCTAGGAACTCGATATGTTTAAGGTCGAGTATTTGAAGGTGAGACTAGGTTTTAGGCTTTTTTTCCTATATCTATGCCAGTTTTACGAGGTGGATGCGGGGGGCTGGCCTTTGCGTTTCGCAATCCACGTGCTGGAAGTTAATAGAGTATAATATTTAGTTTCGGTGTAACTATTTACAATTACAATTGTAACTTTTTTATAAAAAAAAATCCGACCTCAAAAGTTCATGGAATTACATATCTTTGCCAAGTTTTATTGTATCGGTTACCGGAAAGTGCGCGAAATCGGATTCATCCCCCGGTTTACCACCCTTAGACGTGTAATATTTTCTTCAAATTTAAATGGACCAATACTACGGTATCCTCTTTCAAACAGAAAAATAATCATTAAAATCGGTTCACAAATGCCGAGTAATCGCGTAACATACATCCAAAAAGTAGAATCGAATTAAGAACCGCCTTTTTTTGGAAGTCGGTTAAAATTATAATAGACGTGATAAAATTTCACACAGATCCAGCGTTGACAGGCGCCCGACGGCGACCGATGGGGCAGCGGGCGGCGCGGCGTGTCGTTAAACCTAAAAATTACACAATATCACTAATAGAGTCACCGAGTTCATCAAAACTCAATCTCATCATAAATCTTTCGTGCTTTTTTCTACTAATGCAACTGAAGTTGAGTCTATTTTGCTTAGTTTGAGGTTGGATTCAGCAGTTGGGTGGGATTACATTCCAACCAACTTCTTGAAAATGGCTAAAGATGTTGTTTGGTGTCCTATTACCCACGTCTTTAATCGTTGTCTAGATACTGGAGTATTTCCTACAGTGTACAAAACGTACACAGAGTCATCCAATATACAAGATAGGGGATAAAGACAGTGTTAACAATTACAGATATGGCTGTTCTACCAGCTCCTTCAAAAATTCTTGAAAAAATTATAAACAAACGACTTATATACTACCTTGAAGATCAAAAACTTATTTCTGACTCATACTTTGGCTTTAGAGCTGGTAGATTCACAGAGGATGCCTTAGCTGAGATAACTAGAACAGAATTTGGATAACAAAAAGAAATGTATAGGTATTGTCTTGGTCTTAACGAAAGTGTTTGATACTGTCTCTATCCCAATTCTTTTCAGAAAATTAGAAATCTTAGGCATACGAGCTCAGCTTGACTTATTTTGAAGTTACTTGACAGGGCGACTTCAGCGTGTCAAAATACACAACACGACCAGCTCAGATATACCAATATCATATGGGGTCCCACAAGGCAGTATTCCAGGTCCAAGTCTCTTCCTGGTATATATAAATGAACTGTGCCAGCACAACCCAAAAAATGGCAAAATCTTCTCTTTTGCAGACGATACGGCTCTTGTGTTTAAAGGTGAGACCTGGCTGCAGGCTCGAATGAATTCCGAAAATGGACTGCGCAGCGTAATTCACTGATTCCAAAATAGTCTCCTATCTTTAAATACTGCGAAATCGACATGTATGACATTTACAATGTCAAAAAGAACCCAACCATCAAAGAATGCATTCACAATTGAAGTTCATGATTGCCCCAATTACCCAAGTAATCTTAACTGCTCATGTGCCTCCCTTGAACTCGTGGCTTCTACTAAATATCTCGGGGTAATTATGAATGAATCAATGTCATGGCAACACCAGGTAGATGCCACCTCACCTAGGGTCAGAAAACTTAAATTCATTTTTAAAAACTCCGAGATATTGCATCACCAAAACCTCTTACCATAATTCATCTCAGCTTATGTCAGTCAATAATTACTTACTGTATCCCAGTCTGGGGTGCTACCTGTGAAACAAGATTTATCAAACTATGAAGAGCACAAAGATCTGTACTCAAGGTTATGAAAAGACTCCCATATCGTTACCCTACAGAGTGCCTTAAAGGCACAAGGCAGATTCGAACTTATTAACAGCACGGCAATTATTTGTGTTAAATACTATACTGTTTGAACACAAAAAGTACATTTTGATCCCACATTTAAAGGACGAAAACGTCACGACTTAGTTTTTAAATCTATGAAAACCAAAACGAGTTTTGCTTCACGTCATTTAAGTTTTCTCGGTCCCTATATCTATAATCGCCTCAACGAACACATAAAAATGGACCCTAAAAACAGACGCGATTGTAAACTAGCAGTCAAGGATTATCTTTCAAAACACTATAATCACAAGGATATTGAGTCTATTCTACGAGTCATTCAGTAAATGCGCTTTTCCTTTACCTAAAACATAACATATACCTTACAATCTGCACTACGACAAACATACTACTCACTTTGGAAAATAATGTAAACACACACACACGCGCGCGCTCACAGACACACACTCACTCACACACACAGGCACACACACGAAATCAATCTCACACACACACACACACACACACACACACACACACACACACACACACACAAACACAAAACACTTCACCGCACGCATAAAGGCCAATCATTGTTGTTCATTTTCTTTTTTTATACTATCTTTTTTATTTATTTAGTTTGTTTTTTGGTTATTATTATCATACATTTACGAGTATTTGTTACTTTAAGTTGTACTACAAAAGGAAATCTCTTGTGATTGTGTTTATCGGGACGAATCTGACTTCCAAGATACAATATCAAACTAGTTTGGAAGTCAGAGCATCACGATTTTGTAAAACCTAAATTATTTGACAAATAAAGATTATTATTATGTGACCTGAATTCACTTCTTGCTTACTTCAGTTGAAAACCAAAATTTAGCAGGTTTTTTATAGGACTTAAAGAGAAATATCTCCATGAATAGAATAAAATAGAATAGTATCATTTATTTCACAATTATTATCAATATTATTAATGTAAATGTAAAAATTATGCAAAGTTACTCAGTTATAAACTTTTACTTTAGCCTGTTTTTGAGATTTTATATAAACCGGTAAAGTACATTCTATCGTGTAGCAAATTAGCATTATTCGTTAGACAATATCCTCAGGTGTATCGTATGTTATAGAAAGATCGTTATTTAATACTAAGTACCTAAACCATTTGATCTAGCAAAACATTTTTCCTGCTTCTACTCCGGTCACTCGCCCTGAATAAGTATTAATTTGTTAACAACCTTGTACATTATTCGACGAGACTTAGCTTTTAATTGTCGATTGCAGATCTCTTTATGAGTGGTGTATCAGAGATAAAACAATGGAATTACAAAGTAATATCTAGACACAAAGGGAAATGCAGCGGGATCTTAAAATACAACACACAACGAGTGCTAAAGTTGGGGTGTCACACAAATATTCCGAACCCCTATATTATACGTTTCATTTATAAAAGGGATAATGGTAAATAAATTAATAAATGAATTACTCTCGAGACTGAAAATATCGGTGTCGTGTCTTGAAAATGCCCGAAAACTCGTCGAGCTGGCGAAATTTTCGAGACCGAGATTGCCGAGATGAGAACCCTAGTTGGCCCTGTCCACTAGTACATCTAAACGACTTTTCTGTGCTATGAATGGAAAAGTAGAAAGAACCAGCCCAATCTATACATATGTGTGTGTATATAGATTAGGCTGGTTCTTTCTACTATATATATATACTCAATACACCCAAACCAGGACCAATTGAGAAAAAATGATTACCCGATTTGATACAACCGAAAATCGTGTCAGGGACCTCCTTCCTCCTTATGAAGTGTCTAAAGTAAAACTTCTTACAGGACTACCTCAACTAAATAAATTAAAAACGAATTTCAGATGTTCAAAAATATATAAAAAGTAGAAATAACGACATTTACATGGATGTTGTAATAAACCGCAACAATAATAAGTTTACAATTAGTTGCGGCTGTGTCAATTATTTTCGAGAAACTTTGACTATCACAGTGAAATTGGTGTATGAACCAATCAAGGCTTTACCAGGTTAGTATCAACACACTACCAGGCATTAAACAAAACATAATATTATCCAAAACAATGTGCAAGACGGACTCCCGCTAACTTGCGCAATTTCATAGAAGCTATTTCTTCTAACGATGACATGAATCTTGGTCTTAAAAGTTATACTTGCACCTGTCTCAGGGTCTAAAAGCAAATCGTCCGACTTTACCTCCCACTGCTGGGTCCAGATCTACCCTATTTACGTGACTCCGATCATGGTCCATTAAGTTGAACGGTCGGGAATGAATTCTTAATTTATGATGCTGGTGGTACCAAAGATAGAACCCTTCTGATTCCACATGACTGCAATCGTGATGATAACCTTGTTTAGACACCTTTACAGTGTGGTGTTTGTATTGAAATCTCACAGGCTGTGCTTAAAAGGAGGCTCCAGTTATTACAGTTTAAAAGACCATGTTTTATGTTTATAAGAAAATAAGGATGACTATTATTATTACTAATCTTAAGTGCTATATATTTCGAAACCCATTCTTAAGTTCTGAAATTGAAGAGCGTGTTTTCAAAACGACGTTTTGACACATGTTAAGCTCTGAACTTCGACACATTTAACAGTTAGATGGTTGGTCTCAAACTAGGAAGTTTGGAGTCCATGTTTCAGAGCACCCGGACGACGATCGAATTTTGGAAAGCTTTTTCCAGAAATTAGTCCAACCGATAGCGTCTTCGTCATGTCAGATGAAATCGTTAAGTAAAGAAACAATGTTCTCATTACAGTGAGGAATAGACCAAATCTAGCAAATGCGATTCTGTACGAAATAAAAAGCGACGGCAGCGGCGATGTATGTGACACCAGTACGAATATCACCGTCAAGGAGGGACCATTAATGGTCAAGATATTTGGGAACTACGATCGAGTGGATCATTTTTGGTAAGTTTTCTCTTCCCTTCTTTTAATCAAACCTATATCAACCCATATACGCGCCAATGCTGAGCTACGTTTCCTCACCAACGTACCGTTATACGGGGCGTAGTAAGTTTCTTTTTTAAAAAAACACAATTTTCCCGAAATTAGGTAATTCGGGAAGAAGTGGTAATTAAGTACAATAGAGCAAAGAAATAGAATAAAAATGACTTACACGACTGGAGTTTGAAAGAAACTGAACTGCTTTCTATAGAGTTTTAGTGATGTTCAAACAAGAATGCTGATTAGGAGGAATGGCAGGGCTGATTCTAGTAGTTTAGGTAGTAGGGCTGGGAAATAACAGTACGTACGTGTTATAAAATAATCTACCATTCTCTATATTTGATAGAGTAAGTAACGAAATTATCTCCAGCTTTGAACAAATACTAAAAAAACCTGAATCCTGTTAGTAAAATGATAATATAATGTTTCAGGTGCCAAAACTATAATGAAGAAGGCAAAAACTCTGAAGTATTTTTAAAAGGAGACGACTTTTTCGAATATGAAAATCCAACTGAAGCCATAACCATTATAGTAAGTATGTGGTACTTAACATAAATACTGAAAGGTGACAAGTTAAATGACACAGACATTGAAGCCAGTATTAGCGTCACAATTTCGGCATTGGAAAACTGGCATAAACTTGAGTTGGGCCCTTCTGGTTTTAATTACCAGCTTCTGAGCCCGTGTAACATTGGAACTATGAAACGGCGAACTGACTAATCGTTATTTTTTTCAATGTAACATTCTTTTATCACATTTCTTAAATCAATCTACAGGACACTGTTGAGGTTCTTGAAAATCATATTCGATGGAATTGTACCCTGCTTACGCGGAAAGGCACCAAGACACATCAGAATAATTTATATTATTACCAAAACACTTTTTATTCAAAAATAACATGGACCGGATTTGTTCATATTGTTGGTGAGTTATTATTATGTCTTGTCAACAATTACTTTTATTGAAGCGCAGTAAGCTGAACGAGCGAAGCTTTCTTTTATTCCACTCAAATTGCACATTTTCCGCTTAGAATAACTCGGCCGTTCATCGGCCGATATGCAAGAATGCTTTCCAAATGAGCACCAAATTTTGATTTTCGATTTGTGAACTAAGATAATTGAGGCCAAAGGTCACAATGCTAAGTCTAAATAAGAAAAACTTCGCGTTTCGGGAGGGAATCGACATTTCGCCTAGTATACGATAGCTAGCTGAAGAATGGTTGCACATTTTGTTACACTATATAACAATGTCTGACCTGTGCACTGTCAAATGCTCTAAACGATTGACTTAAAGTATAATTTCGCACAAAGAGGCAAAAAAGTTACTATAAAATTACTATAGGAAATGAAACGATTTTTCCGAATTTAAATCGCGTATATTTGTTTTTTCAAACAATCCGACGTTTTAATCGACGAGAGTCAACCGTGACCATGGGACCTGTAAAGGGCCCGAAACGTCGGTTTGTTTGAAAAAACAAATATACGCAATTTAAATCGGGAAAAATAGTTTCATTTCCTATGTGTAGCAATCGCAAAAACCTAAGAACTCGATATAAAATTACTATTCAGGGACAGTCTGATAAAAGTGTACATTCTAATATAAATTAATGTTCAGGAGCGGAGGAAGAAGAAAAAAACGAGTTGATTTTTAAATTGGACAACGATGAAAGCTTCTTTGCATGCAATACTACGGAATCGACTCAAAATTTAACTATTAAAGAGGGTAAAATCTTAACCGTGAAAGTTTTAGATACCTTACGAGATTTAAAATTTTGGTAAGTAATGTTTTTAAGCATGGTGGATTGCGGTCTGAACACTTTCCTTAGAGGATACAAGAGTTGATAAGAGTTAGTCTTCCGAAGTACGTCTGGTTTGAAGCGGTTCTTTCGAGATGAGCTCAAGATCACGATTCGCAAATAGCTAGTAAATTATGTCTTTGGTAATTTGCAAAGAACACGTAATAAATATGTCACGCCTATGGATTCCAATGGGATAGGCAGAGACAATCGATCGTCACTGCGCACGAACGTAACAAACCTCTCACGCGTCATTTACCTTGATCTGTCAGTTCATACAAGCCTTCCTATTCTTCCCACTGCGCACTCCAGCCTCGTAGTCGACTGGATTGCGTTGTAACATGGGTCAAAATATTATCCTGTTGTAATGTACAAGTACATTACGTAACCAATAAATCAAAATTCTGCCTCACTATGTTGACGTGACAACAGTCTTCGACAATGTCAGGACTGATGAGTCACATAATGTCGTGTGTTTGAATTACAAAGCATTAGCATTAGTAACAAGTGAAAGTCAATTGTCAAGGCAGCATGAAAGAGTTATTTTCTCAAACGTGCTCTGAAATGTTTGCATGACTTTCAAATAACGATCTTTCTTCCCAGCCAAGGCAAACAAAATCAATTCTGAAAATTCATTACTGTCCTCGTCTCTAAACTTTTAAAGGTACTTAGTAATAATAAACTATGTAAACAAGCAAAAAAAAAACTCATACAACCAACTGCCCAATGTTCGTAATTATGAGAATTAAAAATACCTACCTGTACCGCTTACTTAAAAAAAAGGAAAATGGCGGTAACATTTAAATCAAAGTGTTTAGGTATTCGTTTGTTTTTTCGTCTTTTTTGTATTTTGGTCGCGAATATGAGTGCTAGTGAGAAGAGCGATAAAGAAAATACGGTAATAGATACACATTCAAACACATACTATTAATGTGCCTGACATGTTCTTTTAGCTTCTCTCTTAATAATCTCTTTCGTCTATTATTATTTCCTTACATTGTTTGAGAAAAGCACTATACATCCCTCGGTGGGAACGGTGCTTGCCTGACTCGTGCTAATACAAGACCTCGTCGTCGTCGTCGTCTTGTAACTTATACTCGCCTAGCAATCCCTTACTTCCCGGCGTTTGCAATAATGTACACAAAATAATTATTTGGTGACGAATACGCCAAAGCACGAATAAAAGTAACACTCAGTTTTCCAACTGAAATCGAAGCACGGGTTTTAGCAATTTCATCAAAGTTGTATCTAATTGTTATTATGTAAAAATACTCAACACAGACATTGTAAGTCAGCTATTGCGCGTCCGGTAAAGTCATCATGAAAATTATCATCATCGTGATTGTCAAAATTTACAGTAACAAGATAGAGGTCTTTATCATATTATGATGATGTGTTCGTAGTTGTAGCAGTCTTTGTAGTTGTTGACGAGAGGCGACCAGACAATTTAGTAGCTCACCGGACTCAAATATGAACGACCAAACTGCTACGTAGACATTTCACTTAGTTCAACACTTTGTATTTTCAACACTGAAAAATAATAATGTTTGGATATACCCGTATATAAATAATTATAATTGATTAGTTTAAGTGATTTGAAAATAAAATATCTTAGAATTCCGTCCTGAAAACTGTGTCATTGTTGAGGGAACGTCGCGACTACAGCACCCTCTACTGCGGCCAACAAACCATTAGTACTCTAATACTGTCGTCACTTACCCAGCCACATTACAACATATTATATACCTTCGCTAACTACAAAATGACAAATGTATCCACGATGGCGTCATTTTTAAATTTACCTTGAATCGAAATATGTTCATTGTTGATGAACGTTGCCAATCACGCAACTACGGCAACACATTGTCCTACAGCTGTGTTGTTGCTACATAGGCCTCAGATCTGTTCTCATAGAGATTATCACCATACACACTCTAAGTTGTTGCAGAGACAATGGTCAGGCCAAGGTTTGATTGATATACAAATTCACCGGCTAGATAAATGACAATAGTATGCCTCATGTTAATTCCATATCCAAATAATACAAAATTTCCAATCGTTCTACAGCGGCTTCGCCGCCGTCTTTCGATGGTCTACTGACCAATGCTATTCGAGTTATTGTCACTCCTTGTGAAAGAGTTCGTCCACCGTAGTACAGCTACCTTACCTATTTCTGCCGTCAAGCAGCAATTTCAGCGTTACTGTGTTCCGGGTAAGGGGTACAGGTGAAATTACAGGCGCATGGGACTTCAAAATCAAAATCAAAATCTTTATTTTATAGTTAAGCATTGTTACACTTGAAATCGTCACATTGATTAAACTGTACCGCTTACTCGTGAGGCAGATTCCCCTGAGAACAATGAGCAAGAAACTCTAGGGGTTACGCTATGTAAATAACATTAGTACGCATTCAACATTTACTAATATTTAACATATATTTTTTTTGCTTTCAAACATCAGAGATCGATAGTACCTCCATGAGTTAAACGGGTTACTACCTTGGATTTTTGTCATCAAAGTACGCAGAAGGTGTATAATAACCTTTAGTATAAAGTTTTTGTTTCACCATAGGTTTAAACCTCGTGAATGCAAATTTTGTATATCAACCGGAATCTATTTATAGAAGCGTATACATTGTCCCTTAAATGAATTTGTCACTTTGTGAAGACGACTATCAAGAACAGCTAGTTTATTTTCATTCCTCGTTTTAATGTTATGTCTGTAACTATTTTTCATAAAGAGATTCCTCTTAACATAAATTACAACTTCATAGATGTACTGTGACACTAGTGTAAGTATAATAATTTCCTTAAACTTGTCTCTCAAACATACTCTGGGGCCCAGATTGTAAATTGCCCTAAGCGCACGTTTCTGCAGGACAAAGATTCTATTGATATCAGGGCATTACCCCAAAGCGAAATGCCGTATGTCATTGTTGCCGTGTGTCAGACTGTGAAAGTAGCTGAAGTAAACCAATCTAGCGGTTTCGACGACTGAAAGTTTCCGTATTTTTTTAATCGCGTACACTGCAGAGCTGCACCGTTTTGATAACTTACTTATATGTGGACCCCATTGCAATTTAGCATGTAACATTATACTTAGAAATACAACTGTATCCACAAGATTCAATTTTTCGTTTCTAACTACAATGTTTGTAACCGTCTCTCTAACATTGGGTAATGTACATTTCACACAATTTGTTTTTTTCTCATTAGGAAGCAGGTTATTAACAGTAAACCAATCAACTACTTTAGATATAGTATTGTTCACATCGTCGTAGGAACATTGGCGCCTTTTAACTTTAAATAATAACGAACTATCATCAGCAAACAATACTATCTCATGTTTAAAACCATCCATGAGGCTAGGTAAGTCATTAATATAAATTAAAAACAAAAATGGACCTAGAATTGAACCTTGAGGGACACCCTTGCTAATTGCAGACCTTGATGATCTCGTACCGTTAACATTAACCCACTGTACCCTACCACTCGAATATGATTTAAGAAGGTCGAGGTCACGTCGCGCCACACCATAATGGCGAAGTTTCCTGACCAGAGTATCATGGTGCACACAATCAAAAGCCTTGGAAAGGTCACAGAATACACTAATAGCCTCATGTGAGTCTTCCCATGCATCAAATATATGTTTCATCAACTTAACACCATCATCGGTTGTAGAGCGACTCCGAGTGAAACCAAATTGTTTAGGATACATTAAGTTATTACTATAAAAATGTGCACACATCTGATTTAGAATCATTTTTTCAAAGATTTTACTAAGTGTTGGTAGTATTGAAATAGGTCTGAAATTGGTGGGGTCTGACATACTACCAGATTTGAGAAATGGAATAACTTTACTTTGCTTTATGAGGTCAGGAAACATGCCATCATCAACACATTTATTAAAGACACAGGCTAAGTAAGGCGGAATACAATCAACTATAGAACTAATTACTCTGACTGAAAGACCATCAAGGTCAGCAGTATTTTTTAGATCTATAGACTTAAAGGCTTTAACAATATCGTTTGAAAATACATGACGGAACCTTAAATTAATAATACTAACTGCATTATTTTCTTTTAGTAAGGATTCAGCGACTGTGGGGGATGAATTTAACGACTTAGTAGTCAAAATTGGAATGTCAGTAAAAAAAAATTTCAAATATTTTAGCAACTTCTGCGTCTGTGTTTACAATTTTGTCATTAAATCTTAGTTCAAAATCTAAGTTACGAGGTTTACTTGTCAACTTATGTC
Organism: Hyposmocoma kahamanoa; assembly: GCF_003589595.1. Taxonomy (NCBI): domain Eukaryota; kingdom Metazoa; phylum Arthropoda; class Insecta; order Lepidoptera; family Cosmopterigidae; genus Hyposmocoma; species Hyposmocoma kahamanoa. Next base: position 14,471 of record NW_020653223.1, on the reverse strand, counting down.
TCAGGGTAACGGGCGCAGTGGAAGTACCCCTTAGATCTTTGCAATTTAAAGCTCTGAGTGGCACTGCAACGGTGTGTATGGGCAGGCGTGTAGCGTACCATCAGGCGCACGACTTGTTCGCCCCGTCCATAGATAACCTCCTAATATATGCCGCCTGTTGAAAATTTTGTACTGGACCGAGCTCACCAAATTCGAAGGAAGGCAAGAGACGCGGGGAATGCAATTAAGACGTTCTGATTTGCTAGTTCAAGGTCGAACTAGAAATGCACTCAAATTGCACTTACAGCTAGTGATGGGTAACCTTTATCAGTCTGTATCCAATTAGGCAATAAATTCTTCCATGCTGATCTGGAAGCAAAAGAAAAGCATAGAATGTATCAGCTGCTTATGATTCCGCGCAAATCGTACAAGCCGACTGAGGGCCTGGGTTTTAATGGTGTCCTATATGTAGGCGACGTGCTGGCACCTGTCACTATTTAGTGCACTAAGTTGTACTAAAATTTCAATTAAAACTTTGCTAATCGTGGCTAAAATGGGCTTGTCTTACTCAAAGCTCTGCCTACCCCTATTGGAGACAGGCGTGACGATAGTATGTATATAAATTATTGAATCACTTACGATAGTAGGATATTTAGATACAGGAAAAAAAAAATTGTAAGAAAACAAGGTACTTAAGTATTATACGTTGTCGTATTTACAAAAGCATAACTAATGAAATTAATTATGACGTTAAGTATTCATAACGTCATAATTGAAGGTTTAGGTCATACAATGTAAGGTGATAGGATAAAACATGATGATAAAACACCTAATCGTAAGATCATAATAAAAGAAAGAGACCTGTCCGAAAGACACCAACGAGAGATCAGTTTCCTTCGTAGTTTTATAGTGTTAGGCATTTTAATTTGACCTATGCGAAACTTATAAATAACGTAGTTATAATTTACCGGTGAAACGTGAGTCCATCTTTTTGAAAGTTTGAGGTCCTGGATGTTTTTCCACGCGATTTCACGGCACAGATAATAATTTTTATAGTTCGTTTCACTAAAACCAGCGTAAGAATACAGGAATATCAGGAGATGCGCACGGGTCTGATAATAATAATAATAATAATTTATTTATTTCGGACAATTTGAATACATCATTTGTTAGATATACACACTTATAGCCATGTTAGTTTTGTAATTCTAGTCTTAACTAAAACATTCACTCACCGCTCTGCGATGCCATTGGAAATCGCAGAGCAGTGATTGATGTAAGGGCAGACAAGCCTATTGGAAATCAATTTTAAGATACTGTTGGTGCCGCCCCTCAGCCGCAGCGCACTACTGAGGCACATCTTTTACGCATTGTTTCGTAAAAACAATTAGATAGATTAGATACTTAGTCGACACTAAGTGACGAATTTTTGCAAAATTTTGTATATGATCAATTGCACGGATGTGTGGTGCGCGTCAGTTGCCCGGTATGCAGCATATATTAGGAGGTTATCTATGGTCCCGTCACTTGATGTTATTAAAAAAACCGGTTTTGCGCACTTTCCGGTAACCGACTTCAATAAGACTTGGCAAATAGATGTAATACGACGAACTTTTAAGGCCGATTTTTTTAAAAGTTGTAATAAAGAAAAGGTTTACAATGTCGATGTCAACCATTTGTTTTGTTTGGTTGTTTTTACTAATGATAATATCGGAGTCTTATTCACGACTTACAACTGCGTAATAAGTAAAAATGAACTAATTAAGTTTAGGTCACTATTCATGATGGCATCGTAATTTATTCCTCTATTTTCAGTTTCATGGTGCAGGGAACCATCGGCGAGTACTAAGGTACTCCCTGTTTGGCAATACTTTCAAGCACTAAAGTGTACGCCATCGACACGATAAGAACAGAATACTTCAATTAATTTCCACACTTTGTAAAATATGGTACTCGCTCTTATTTTCAGGTGTGAAAGATTTGACAAAAATGTTCAAAGCGACAACAAACGAAAACTCTTGGAAACCCTTTTGGATAGAAAGATGATTGATCAATTTGAGATATTTTACGCGGATGGTGTTATTGTAAGTATACTTTACCTCAAAGTGCGAAACTACTGTGCCGTGAGCACCAAAGTACCTAAACGTCCAGTAATTAGACACAACAAACCTGCACCCCGATTCAGAACTCTTCGATATCTGAACCGAATCGTTTCCGAGCTATTCAGAACATTCGAGTTAAACCTTTGATCCGGATTCCGATACGATATCCTTGTCCAACAGCGTTTACGGGATTAGTTGTCGAATCCTTTTGTATCAATTTTTAAGACTCTAAAGGCCTAAAATATATCGATTTCTTTTCATTTTTATTCACAACACCCGAATCGAATGTCAAACTGTCGTATTCGAAACCGAACCGAAATAACGTCACACCCGTGCGAGCTTCTCGACCGGCAAAGGCCACAAACGTTATTCAGAACGCAGTTATCGAATGAAAGTTACCGAACGTCCTATTTTTTAGGAAGCAAGAATGTTATATGGAAATTTCTTATTATTTTCAATAAATTCAGAATTTTGTTCAATTTTATTAATTTATTTTAATGCAAGACTATATTTTAAAAATGTATATAAAAGGATTTTAATTTTTTTTATAATCTAATTCACCGACTAACTTCGTAAACGCTGTTGGATAACGATATCGTATCCGAATCCGAATCGAACGTTTAAATCGAAAGTTCTGAAAAGCTCGGAAACCTTCGATTCGAGAACGATATCCAACCGAACGATTCGGTTAAAATATCGAAGAGTTCTGAATCGGGGTCCTGAATCGAAAGTTCGTTTATAAAGTTTTTATTTTTCCAGTGTTTCAAATTATACTTAGTTTTTAAATTTATAAGGTGCGCCTCACTTCTACGAAAATTAAATAAACTAATTTCAAAACATTCAATATAATTTATATTTGGGCCAATTTCACTTCCTATAATATAACTACGTTTATAATTCTAATTTGATACAATATTCCTATTTTATAGAAGAAAATTACATAAAGCTCATATTACATAACAATCATTTCATATATAGTCAATTTGGATAATTTTTACGTGGTATAATATCACTTTTCATAAATAATAAGTTTAAACCGGACTCGCCTTGGTACTTGTCTGTTCGATACTAGGAACGTAATTTAAAAGCCGGAGGTGCGGAGGGAGAATTGTATTCCGTAATATAGTTTACAATGCTGAATCTTTATTTGGACAAAATTATTGTTGTTAGACACTGTCCCTTGGCGGTTTAAAAAAACAAACGTATTATATATAACATAGATCAAATCTTGGTTGCGGCTCCCATTCATTAGGTTTGGTAAGTACAATGTTTAGAGCACGTCAAGCTTGACACTTAAGGTTTAAATCCAACTCTATGCCGCTTATGATATGAACGGCCCAAAGTACAAAGTGTCAAGCTTGACGTGCTCTTGACTGTACATGAAAAAGCAGCACGAGGCGAGCAAACGGAGCGACTGTGCAGCGGCAGCGGCCGGCGAGAGCCAGAAACGAATTTGTTTGCGTTTCCGAACATGTTTCCAAGGCAAATTATAATTAATATAATATTAAGTATTAGGGATATCGTTTTTCGGAAATAGCCCTATTTCTAAATTTAGATAAAATGACGTTATGTTAACTGTGGTTTATAAGTTATGGCTGTAATTAAAAATGATCGTTATGAAAAATGAAGTTATAGAATGTAAGATTATATTAAAGGTTCGTTATATGAAGTGAATTACTATATTAAATGAGTTTATAGGAAGTAAAATTATGCCAATTAACTTTATGTGAATAATATATTATATGATACATTACACACCCAAATTGATAGGATTATGAGATTTTTTGTTTATAGCCGTAATGATGTTGATAATTTGTACTACAAAAACATTTAATTATAGCTCTCCCAAAAATTAAATTAAATGGAATTGGTTTTAAATTATATTTTAATTGATTTTATTACTTTCAGCCCATAAAATCATTACACGGCGAATTCGATTGCTTTTTAGCCCTATACGATACAACATTATTAAATAGATATTATTCCGTGAGTGTCCATTACAACACTACACGTAAAACAAAATGTCACACCCGACTTAATGTCATGGGTAAGTACTTAAAGCTTAGACGATGGAAAAAAAATAAAAGAAAGGAGGTGCCCTAACTACAGAATGAACGTGCATACCTAAACAAAAATTGAACGAACAAATGGCGGATTTCTTTAGTGTCGTACCATAATCTATCGATAAGTCATTATCGACATGCAAATATTTAATTAAAGTAGATCAATATTCCATTTGGTCATATTTTAGGTTATTAATAGAATATCCGGGAATGTCACATGAAATTTTGAATTTATTGTTTTGCGTTTACAAATACTCAAATATGTGAATTGAATTTGCACAGAAAAAATTAATTTGAGTGTATATAAAAAAGAGAAAACTTTGAAATATAACTCCTATGCATTTCCAACCTCAAGATTCATATTTGCATAGAGAAATTTTAAATAGATTCCAAATAGTGTAGGCTTTTTTGTATTTATGCATTGGTATAGAATTAATATCACTGACTGATTTAAGTGAATCTTTAATACTTCCATTTAATTTTGGAAATAAATGAAAGTAGTAATATTATCTATCGAGTTTTTAGGTTTTTCGCGATTGTTACACATAGGAAATGAAACTATTTTTCCGGATTTAAATCGCGTATATTTGTTTTTTCAAACAAACCGACGTTTCGGGCCCTTTACAGGTCCCATGGTCACGGTTGACTGAGGTGGTACAGTCTTCAACCAGTTATGTCTAATATTGATGCAGACCACCCTATTTTTTCACTATATTTGCAATAGTTATTAATTAAATACCTTATTTTTAATTTTACAAAGAAAACATTCCAATTTACGCTACATTAAGTTTTACAAATTATTTTATTGAATGAATTTTTATTAAGTTTAATTTATTATTAATTAATAATAGAAATTAGAATAAACTAATATATATTAATTAGTACTACAGTCTTTTGTCTGTTTGGGATTTTTCATTAGAGGAAATACTGCATCCCAAACTGGTGGTACGGAGAAACCATCTTCCCTGTTGAAATTAGGATGTTTTTTAATTTCAATGGCCTCTCGCAGCATCCTGGGTAGATAACGGACTTCTTTTGCAAGGACCTGGGGTTTGTCAAACTTCATTGAATGTGTAGGTTTATCCATGACATGCTCGCAGACTACAGACTTCTTTACGCGACGGTGTTTGACATCAGCCATATGTACTTTGACGCGGGTACAAATACTTCGCTTTGTTTGTCCAATATAAGAGAGACCGCACTCACAGTCAAGCTTGTAAACTCCTGCATCCTGTAAGGGGATGTTACATTTCACGGGTCTCAGGAACTGAGAAATCTTCCTCAGGGGCTTGAAATAGTTCTTGATAGATGCACGCCTGAGGATTCTTCCGATGTTGTCTGTAACACCTCTCACGTAAGGTAAGATGGCAGGTCTTCGCTCGACTGATGGTGGTTTCACACGGGGCCTGCAGCATTGGCGTGGAAACTTATAACCATGTAGGACTTGCTTTATATGCTGAAGTTCCCCTGCCAGATGATTACTGTCGCAGACACCATGTGCTCTCTGAAACAAAGATTTGCCCACGGTAGCTAACTGGCTAGGATGGTGATGGGAATTACCATTGAGATACCTATCTGTATGGGTTTTCTTTCGAAATACAGTATGGCCTAAGGTGTTATTAGGATTTCTTTTAATTAAAACATCTAAGAAAGCCAAAGTACCACAATTCTCTTGTTCCATAGTAAATTGGATCTTAGTACTAAAAGAATTAAGATGGTCCAAGAAAGAAGGTATGCTATCTTTAGATAATATTGTGAAAGTATCATCAACGTACCATTTGAAAATCTTCGGCCTAGCTGGGGCCGTGGGTAAAACTCGCTCCTTGAAGTCTTCCATGAAAATATCGGCAACAACGGGAGATACCGGGAAGCCCATCGCTATACCGTCAATTTGTAGGTAGAATTCATTATTCCACAATAGATAGCCTGATGTTAGGCAGTGTTCTAATAATTCTGCGTATTCAATGGACATATTATGTTCCCTTAGCTTTCTACGTACAATTTCAATGCAGTCTTTTACTGGTAGGTTGGTAAACAGCGACTGAACATCAAAACTGACCATGGTGTCATCATCAGTTAACCGTAGATCTTTGATTCCACTAATGAAATGGTATGAATCCTTCTCATGTGTAGAAGTGTTCCCTTTCAATGGTGACAGTACCTTTGCCATGTGTTGAGCCAGTTTGTAAGTTGGTGTGTCAATCTGGCTAACTATGGGACGAAGTGGGGTGTCAGTCTTATGTATTTTTGGTAACCCATACGGTTTTGGAGGGTTTACGCAGCAGGGTACAAACTCACTTACATCAAGTTTATGCGTATCGGAGTGCTTAGATATTGAGTTAGTTGTTGTTTTTAATATCTTGGTGGTTTTTAATATCTTGGTGGTATTAAGGTCTTTCTTCACCTTTTCATACGTGCTTTCATCCTATAGTAAGTCAGTTATTTTGCTGTTATAATCTGACGTATTCATGACTACCGTCGCGTTACCTTTATCTGCACGGAGGATGACTAATTCAGGATCTTCGCGGAAGGTCTTCAGCGCTTTATATTCATCTCGAGTAAGATTCGGTCTGGGCTGTTTATTTGAACGCAATATTGACTTTGTGTTTGATCATTTGACAGTGACGTTGACGTTTCGTTACTTGTGCACTTCAGTTTAAGTTTATTAAATTTTTCAATCTGTGTTTTTTAGGATTGTTGAAATTTAAATGCTGATCGTTTATTTGTAGTTAAGTTTAAGTAATATTATCAATAATAATATTATTATCATACGTGTATTTGCTTAAAACATGGTATAGCAGGAGATGTATCAAGATACTGTTTTTTTTATAATATCAAGTGACGGGACGAGCTAGTCGTGCGCCTGAAGTTACATGCCTGTCCATAACGGTTGCAGTGCCATTCAGAGCTTTAAATCGCAAAGATCTGAGGGGCACTGCCACTGCGCCCGTCACCCTGAGACATAAGTTGACAAGTTCTATGTGCCTGTAACTTCACCAGCACCCTTACCCTTCCAAACCGGAACACAATGTTAGTATAAACATGTTTCGCATATATTAAATGGCATGCAAATGTCTGATTATATAATGTCAATTGACTACTATAGGCCGAGCGCCTTTGATTTGTACAGAAAAATCAACACTTCTCCGAAGTGAGACAAGTAGTCACGAGCGACTGCGAGTTGTGACAAGCCACGATGTATCTATAATTACCAATTATCCAAACCAATTATCGTCGATCAAGACGTTAACGAAAATATTATTTATGAACACGCACAGTTGAAAAACGATGTCAATGATATAACTGATTCTTTAAACTTTCATATTAAGTGTCAAGAAGACTTAAAAATTCGTATTGATACGATCTCTATAAATTCAAAACAAGTCAAGAGTCTAGAATCTGACATAATGAACCTTAAACAGACTGTCAACGATCTTCAAAATGAACAAAATATTCAACAACAAAAGGATCGCCTCTTGAACTTGGAAATTTCCGGTATTCCTGAGAAGAAAAATGAAAACCTCCCTGATTACCTACTTTCTATTGCGAATATAACAGGGGTGAACTTATCCAATGAGGATATTGTTCGTATTTACCGAGTACAGCCCCGTATTCAACTAGCAGGTAGACCTAAAAACATAATAGCACATATGAAATCTCTTCACATAGAGGATACTATTATATCTGGGATACGGAAGAACAGAAGCCTTTCTACAATTGACCTAGGCATACCTGGCGAATCTAGGCAAATATATGTGAATGAACACCTGTCACAGGTCTATAAACAATTATATAAAAATACACGAGATGCAGTGAAGTCTTCCAATTTCAAGTACGTCTGGATACGCAACTGTAAAATATATGTGCGGAAGGATGACACATCCCCAGCCTTTCTCGTAAAGGATGCTAACGATTTGCGGAAAATTAAGTGACTGGTTATAATGCTATTATACTTTTTAATCAGTCCTGTTCACAATCTAATCTTTTTACCGCTAAACTCGACTGTAATTAATTATATAAAACAATACTATAAAACGTATTACGTTATAATTGTGATCACTTTTTTCAATATGATGGGAGTCTCTAAAAGTATACGTATTTATTGTGAGTATTTATTTTTTGGTAATGTATATAAAATATATCATGATTCTTGTTATTACATACCTATTGTACATCTGGTATTATTTATTATATATATACATATAATTTATTTGTCAATATTTATAAATATATACTTTGTACATTATACTATAACACGATTTTTATAACTATGATTCGATCAATTAGCATACATTCGCGTAATTATAATATTGCTGAAAGAATACTGTTTGGAATTAAAATTAAACTTACAAACTCAAAAGAGGCTCACTGTATTTTTTTGGTTTAAACATACATGGAAATAATTCTTAATGGCTGTAGGTATGTTTTACACTTGCTAAAAACTACACATAACGATATTTATTTGGAACTATTACTTGCTTGCACGACCGCTATTGTAACTAATTTATATTACGGTTGCAATCGCTCCTTCAATATGCCACTAATTAATTCAAATTTAAAAAATTCATCTCAAAGTCACTTGTGTTGTTTTAACGCTTACCATGCTGCACTGACACTGACACATATCAATTATTTTTAATATTAGAATGTTTCACTTTAATTAACAACGACTACTAATAGTTTACTAAATCGAAAATTTAATTTATATTATCAGAACTTTAGACATTTTGTTCGCATGCCATACGTGGCATGTATAAAGTTATACAACAACATCTTACATAATGATTTTGATGTTCCGTTATTTATCGAAACATGGCTCCAAAATGATATTCTAGATACAGAACTGTGCGATAGTAGATACGTCATATTTCGCTGCGGTCGCAGCCTCATAGCATCCGGCAAGAAAGGTGGAGGAGGTGTGGTGGTTTGCACTCGACGGGAACTTGGTGCGGAATTGACAAGCGTATGGCAGGCGACCGCGACTTTTGAGACATTATATGTTACGATACCCGGGCGCGTTCTTCACTCTACGTGCATATAATTTTCATTCTAATGTTTCACTTTCATTAACAACGACTACTAATAGTTCACTAAATCGAAATTTTAATTTATATTATCAGAACTTTAGACATTTTGTTCGCATGCCACGTATGGTATGCGAACAAAATGTATAAATTTATACAACAACATCTTACTTAATGATTTTGATGTTCCGTTATTTACTGAAACATGGCTCCAAAATGATACTCTAGATACAGAACTGTGCGATAGTAGATACGACATATTTCGCTGCGGTCGCAGCCTCATAGCATCCGGCAAGAAAGGTGGAGGAGGTGTGGTGGTTTGCACTCGACGGGAACTCGGTGCGGAATTGACAAGCGTATGGCAGGAGACCGCGACTTTTGAGACATTATGTGTTACGATACCCGGGCGCGTTCTTCACTCTACATGCATATAATTTTATTGTACATTAATACAGACCAAGATGTTTTGCCTGCATGTTTGGATTACACTTTAAATAGCGTCAATCAAATTTTAGACAAATTCCCGTCGGATAATTTTCTGCTTGTAGGCGATTTTAACTTACTTTTTATCACTTGGAATATTAATACTAGAGATTATTATATTTCGAACTCTCGCTCAAGTACGTTGACCGACTCAGGTACCTCATTTGTACAAGGGCTCAGTTTCTTAGGGCTATTACAACAAAACTACATCAAAAATTTAAACGACAACACTTTAGACTTATGTCTCAGTAACCTCCCCTCGCACTGTACGCAGTCCATTCTTGAAGAGGACGTGTACGATCGCTCACTTTATATTTCAATTTTGGACATACAGACATCATCTTTAAAAGAATGCAACTCCCCGCGTTTCAATTTAAAAAAATGTAACTATTCCAAGCTTAATTAGTTTTTTGGGAAGATTGACTGGAAGAATATTTTAACAACTGACAACGTAAACGAAGGTGTCGAAATGTTTTATAGTGAATTACATGAAGGTTTTAATTTGTACGTACCCGTTAATACACCGAATACTAATTCACATTATCCTATTTGGTACAGCCCCGCTTTAGTTAAAATTGTCCACAAAAAGAATGTAATGCACAAGAAATGGAAAAAATATCTCAATCCCCGGGATTATGACGAGTTTTCTTTGCTTAGAGCGAGGCAACGGCGCGTTCAAAATCAATGTTTGGATCGTTTCACAAATAACGCGGAAACCATCATTAAGCATTGTCCTAAATATTTTTGGACCTACGTTAAGTCAAAAAGAGGTTCCTCATATTATCCCGAAAAATTTACACTAAACGCCGTGGAGTACTCTAGGGATAGAGATATCACCGTTGCATTTAACGAATTCTTTAGAGATGTTTTCATCACTTCAACCGGTAGAAGTAGCTTTACTTTACTGTCTAACAAACGCGCCGGCACGGAAGTTATTTCTCGTATACACATCTCTGTTACTCAGGTTGAAAAAATGCTCAAGTCTCTTGACAAGAATAAAGGAGCAGGATGTGATGGCATTCCACCACTTCTTCTAGCCTCTTGTGCTGAAAGTCTTAGTTTACCAATACTATCTTGTTTCGTATGTCACTTACCAGCTTTGTATACCCTACGATATGGAAAAGAGCTCAGATTGTCCCTGTACACAAGAAAGGTTCCAAATCATGCATCGAGAATTACCGACCGTTCTCTATTCTTAACTATATAACCAAGATATTTGATAAAATTGTTTACAATAACATTTACAGTGTAATTGCTTCTGGGATTCCGTTAACTCAACATGGATTCGTACGTGAGCGTTCAACTACGTCGAACTTGTCTTTATTTGCAAATTATGTAGTCAGTGAAATGGAAAATGGAGGTCAGGTTGACGTGGTTTACACAGACTTCGAAAAAGCTTTTGATCGTGTGGACCACGACATTCTCCTCCACAAATTGGAGACACTGGGTATCCACGGAGATCTACTTCGTTGGGTACAATCGTATTTGGCCAATCGCTGTAAAGCTGTGGTTGTGGGAGGGTTTAGATCTGACTACATTTTAATACTATCTGGCGTTCCTCAAGGTTCGCACCTCGGTCCTTTTTTTTTACAACGCTTATATTTTTGACATTAATACACAAATAATCAACGCTAAACACCTACTTTATGCCGAAGACAAAAAGATCTACATGCATGTGTTTTCCATTGCCGACTGTGAGCTAATACAACAAGACGTTATCAATTTGTACAAGTATTATATTAACAACAGAATCACAGTTAGCATTGGTAAATGTCAACGCATTAGTTTTACCCGCAAACGCAATCCTGTTATATTCCCGTACCATTTTAACGGCGTTGTAATTGAAAGAACACAAATTGTACGGGACCTGGGTGTTTTATTTGACTCCAAGATGCTTATGTCTTCTCACGTAAGCAGCATTGTTAACAGGGCATAACGAAACCTGGGGTTTGTAACGCGAACATGTCAATCTTTTAAATGTGCGATTAGCCTTAAAGTTTTGTTTTCTGCATATGTCCGCAGCATATTGGACTATGCCAGTCCTATATGGTTATCACACTGCGACATTTACAGTAATCAAATGGAACGCATTCAAAGGAAGTTCTTAAAACATTTAAATTTCAAATGTAGGAAAATTTACTATCATTTACCTTACATCAATATCTGTCGTACTTACAATTTATTGTCTCTTGAGGAATTTATTGTCTGCTCGAGATGGGTCTTTTGTTCGATGTGCTCAACGACAGTCCAATACCGCCCGGATTTAGTGTGTCAAATATACGACTACGAGTGCCTGCGCGACGTACTAGACACACTTGTTTGTTTCATGTACCTTTTCATTCTACAAATTATGGCAAAAAGGATGTGCTCACCAGATTAGTCAGGAGCTATAATAATAATTTTATTGAAGTAGATCCGTTTATAGATAAAAAACACTTATTTCAATCCAAAATCAAACTCCATATTATTAAACGCAAAACGTAGCTAATTGTTAAATTTTATCATAATCATTATGCATAATATTATCAGGAGAATCTTTATGTTATACTTAATACGTATGTGTGCACAATGTTTATGTATGTATGTGAGTTTATACATATATTGAGTATATGTATATACGTTTGTATATCCAATATGTATCATTATTATTACTATTATATCATCCACTTTTACTACTAATTATTCTAGCTTTGTTCTGTTTTGTATCGTCTAAATGTAATCTAGTAATAATAAGCTGTTGTTGTCCCAAATAAAATAAACTAAAATTAAATTAAAAATGATGTTCTTTCGTGAATAGAATAGGAAGTGCATTCCAAAGTCTGATCGCATGAACAGTGAAGGAGTGAGAATACAAACCGTAATTGAAGGAAAGAAGAGATAACTGGGACCTAACGAAAGAGCGACAGGGTTTGTCCTGAGACCTGAGAAACCTGAAACGTTCTTTCAGATACTCGGGAGACGAAGGGTTATGAAGTATATTGTAGAGAACAGAGACAATATGCAAATTCCTACGGAGACGAACGGGAAGTCACTTGAGTTGACTGCGATAGTGTGAGATTCGGTCAAATTTACGAAGGCCAAAGATAAACCTGATACATAGATTTTGCAATCGTTCAAGCTTACTTAACAGCTCTTTTATAGCATCCAAATAGCACGAATCAGCATGGTCTAAGAAGGATAAAATAAGAGATTGGGCTAAATAAATCTTGGATTTAAAAGGTAAACAGTTTAGGAGACGCTTAAGCGAGTGCCAGGAGAAATGTACTTTTCCACTGATTTCGTTATGCCACTGACTCTCTATATTATCAATGTGTGGATTTCAAGTTAGATTGCGAAAATTGGAAAACATTTTGTATAGTGCATAAACTCTTTAGTTACGTCCCAGAAAATTAGATTTCACAAATTAATTTCAATCAAAGACATGTGTGTCTTGTGTTACTCCACACAAAGTATGTGCCTGCAATAATTTGAACACAAAAATAATTCTGCTTTAAAAAATATATAAGAGTTTAGTTGATGTTTTTGGCATGTAAATTTGCAAATATATTTTAATTTAATTTCTTTTTTTAATACTTCTTAAATAGTTTTTAGGAATCAACATTGTTTACTAACAAAACTGGACTGTTTGTCGTCTGAAAAATAAAATTTATTATTATAATAAAAAACTTTAAAAAAATATTCAACCAACTTCAAAAACCACAAACAGTCACGAAACAAAAAATAACAAAATAGAGACTTAATCTAAACGATAACAATGCACGTAATTATTTTTATTTATTTTTGTCTTATTCCGTTTTATATACAGTATTGTAATATAGCTTATTAATCAATCTATCTACATTTATAGTTTATTTTACAATTATAACGTGACGATTCTTGTCCAAACCTAGATCTCTTTATTTATTTGAATTTCCAGTCTCCTGCAAATTTTATCGCTATAGGAAATATAATAAGATAAATAGATATTATATATAGGAAATGAACAATAACAATCGCGAAAACCTAAGAACTCGATAAATATTATATAACCGAAATTTGTAGAGAAGTGAAAAGGATTATATGGTTTACATGATAGATTAGGATTTTCAATAATTACCACTATTTGATAACTTCATATTTTGTTTTATCATCAATACAAAATATAGAAATCAACATCAGCTCCACTATTTCAGGATCACCAAAAAACTGGCCAGTCTCTAACCACAAGACCACAACACCACAAACGGCAGTGACCACATCAGCGAAACCAAAGATGGCTACAGTTATTACGCCAAAAGTAACGCTACAACATACGTCAAAACCCACATCCACTGATGCTCCAAAAGACCTTCCAGCTGTATGGACATACGTGAGCGTAGGCCTGGCCGTGGTCATTGTGGTTTTAGGAGCGGCAGTTCTAATATGTGTTTATAGGAGACAACGGGGTCGAAACACAACTAAACCAGACCCTGAGGTATTTACAAGTATATAGAACATTTATTTGTACTCATATAAAATACATTTATCGTCTATTACACTAAAATATGGATTTTTTTTTTAATTCGTGTTGTTCAATTTTATAGTGAAGGTATTTATTAATTTTCAAATTCGTTATTTCAATGTTAGTATTAATGATCCATGTTTTTTCGACTTCTTAATTTTCAAATATTTTAAACGTATAATACTTTCTCTATTTGCAGCACAACTAAGTCAAGTCAATGACCTTGGAGTCGGTATGTTCGAATGTGTCGACAGGAGCGGTGCCGCTGGAGTAGGCGCATGAGTCAGATTATGTTTCATTTTAAGTTCTAAGCTCCTTAGTGTTGTAACTCCTGTCTCTA
>NW_020653222.1:14625-16241 GCF_003589595.1 Hyposmocoma kahamanoa | reverse complement strand
CCACGGATTTTTGTCATCCAAGTACGCAGAAGTTGTATAATAACCTTCACTACAAAGTTTTTGTTTCACTATATTTTTAAAACCTCGTGAATGGCAAATTTTGTATATCAACCGGAATCTTGATAAAGAAGCGTATACATTACCCTTTAAATTAATTTGTGACTTTGTGAAGACGACTATCAAGAACAGTTAGTTTATTTTTATTCCTCGTATTAATGTTATGTCTGTCACTATTTTTCATAAAGAACTTACTGTTCCTTTTAACATAAATTACATTTTCATTGATAGTGAACTGAATCCAGAATTTAAATTATCGAACTGTTCAATCGATGTATTGTAGAAACATTATTTTTAAATCGACAACAACAATCTTTTAGGCATTTTAAATTTGTAATAGAGAGGAAATACAAGACTTGAACTGCGTCTCTTTGCTTAGACGGTCTTCGGAAGGTTTATGTAATGATATTAAGGTTTCTGCATATCTATATTAACGATGTGGTTTACCTATCAAACAAAAAAACAATCAACTAAATCTAATTATCAGACTTTTTTAACTCCCATCCATTTGAGACCATCAATCAAAGGCATCAAAGCGATCAATCTCCTTTCGATTTGTGCCTGGCTTAATTTTGCCTTACCAGGCTTCGTATGTTACATCTTGTTCGTGCCAATTCTTGAAATATCCGTAACATAGGGATGGAACCACTGTGGATAGAACCATAGTCTACGTCTAGTTGCTGGATGGTGGATAGGGGAAGGTTGAATCAAATCACGCA
This sequence comes from Hyposmocoma kahamanoa, assembly GCF_003589595.1. Lineage (NCBI taxonomy): Eukaryota > Metazoa > Arthropoda > Insecta > Lepidoptera > Cosmopterigidae > Hyposmocoma > Hyposmocoma kahamanoa. The sequence continues at coordinate 15,465 of NW_020653222.1, read as the reverse complement.
TGTCCATCGCACAATCTGCGTGATGTATCTTGTAGAATACCGATAAATCGGAGCTTTACTTCAAGGCTATTTACCTTCTCGTTACAGTTGTAATATATATGTGTAACTAAGGTTATACGATATAACTTCTTATTCTTTGCACTTTCGAAGCGTGATAGTCAGAAATAATACAAGTTGTACTGTGTATCTTTTAGTCGATCAACGATCGTATAAATGACATCAAATATTATAATTTCAATATATACAAAGGCAGAACCTAAATAAAATATAATACAATATTTTATCATTGCTCCACTTTTTGATACGCCTGCCTAAAACATTGCAGCAAATTTTATTTTGTTATATTGTATATCGTTGCTCCCAAACATTCAGCAGGCGGCGTATGGTAACAACCAATTTAGGATTGTAAAATGACCGTTTCAATATTTTCTCTAAACCTGTTTTTCCCGAATATCGTGCAAGTGAAATTAGTCACAGTACGGTTTGAAGTTGCTTCAAAATGTTCACTGATAGACATTTTATTTGAAAGTGATCATAAAAATATTATTTATGTAATAATTTCTTTGAGTAGGAGAGTTCAGATTGGAATGACTTAGTGTTGAGTTCAGATAAGTTTCTCGAATTGTGTTTGTTTACAAAATGTTATATCGAAGTAATAATTACCAGTGACAGTTCTCTAGTCATTTATGGCATTGTTATAAAACCTATATTTGTATTTAGTTTTACTACAAGTTCTATCATTGGTCACTCAAATACAAAGTAACGCAAAAAGTAAAAAAAAATAATCGCACAGATAGATCGGCAACTAAACAAATATAGACGCGAGAGAGGAGTGTCATT
>NW_020653222.1:9986-14615 GCF_003589595.1 Hyposmocoma kahamanoa | reverse complement strand
TTTGCGGCGAACCATTTCACAACATTTCATTTAACATTACTGTCATTATTTATTAATTATCTTACCGATGATAATAAAAATACGATTAAATTGGTGTTTAAGAACCATAATAAAATAAATATTTTTATGATACACTAATCTTTAAATCTAAAATCTTGAAGCCTTGTTGCTGTTGCTAAGCATATTTCTTCCACTGTGTAGGGACCATCTGAGAAAGTAAACTTTTATGTACAAAGATACAAAATTATTAAAAAATATCTAAATGATTTCTTAATTGTTTACAATTTTATTAAGTTCACGATGCTGAAGCTCCCCATATGGACTTTACAGACAGCTAAATTTGCATCCTGTAAGTAGAAACATTGTTTCTTATAAACTCATTCTTACCAATATTGAACCAAGAAGTAGTTGGGATCCCGTTTTCAAGTCTAGCGGCTGTAATTGCTTCTCTGATCGCAAAAGGTATTACGATCGCCATACATACGGAAGGTTCTCCAGTCACTGTAAAGAAACAAAAATTATTCATAGTCTACTCTGGTCGGAAAATTCGCCAATATGAGTTGGCAAACGGTGACCTTGATATCCTTAAAACGTATGTGATTAACAAGGTTCACAGAATCCATGCTAATAGTATACGAGAATACCACGGTCTGCAAATAGCTTGGGCGTCCCTCACGGTTCATTTCTAGGAACTTTTATGTTTTTTTGTTTACATTATTGATACACCTTGTGTAAATATAATTAACACACAATATTAGAGTGGTTACACATGGCGACTTTAGACATTTGCTATTTATGTTATTTGCATCGATACAAATGCACGACTGCATCGATACAAACGCGCGATTGCACCGATGCAATCGCCTATAAATGTCTACGCCTAAATGTCGCGATGCAGCCGCGCTTGCATCGCGTTTGCATCACTGCTTAAAATCGCGCATGTATATAAAGGTAGACGATTTAGCGATTGTGTCGCTACTGCATCGCGTTTGCATTGCCGCTCTTTTTTCTACAGCATCTTTGACATCTCCCTGCATCGCCTCCCTGAAATCAGCTGACATAATCCTGAGAGTATAGTCTAAGCCCCAAATGGTCTCTGAAAGATACGTTTATGGAAATGTACATACATTTTATTTACAATGTAAATATTGTTAAGAAGACTTTATATTCTTCGAATAAATAATAGCAATTGTAATTAAGTTTAATGATGTCAGTAGGTACGTTTCACAAAAATGATATTCAATTATTTTTTGTGAAATTACTCCACTAGTTTATAATAATTATTCATACAAACGTACTTACAAAAATCACACACACTTAGAAAAAATCCTTCGATGCGGCTGGATTCGAACCAAAGTCTTCCAGCATACCGCCAGACGCTATACCTACTAATTCACGGAACGAACCAGCGAACCTTACGAATTTTGCTTGTTGAAGATTTGTATTGGTTTTTAAAGAATTTTTTGCCGTAAATTGCAATTGTCATAACATTTGTTCTTAAGTAATTTGGTCTATCATGAAACTTTTGCCGTCGCCCAAAATACAACGTATTAAAAATTTATTTATACCAACTCACTTTTAGATCCGAAGTAAACGTCAGTGCTGTAAGACTTTTTCCTAAAGTACACTTTAAAGTTCTGTGGAATATCTCTAGCTAAGGGCACATGATAATTCCAAGTTCGATTTGTGAGCAGTTCGCCAGTAAGGTCGTACACCAGATGCTCTGAAGTCCAGTAGCCAAGAGCCATCGTGAAGGCGCCTTCTATCTATACAATGGAATTTGCACCTTTGTTATAAAATTTGCACTCATTATCATTATGGCTATTCGCAAGCAGATGTATACTACAAAGTACCGTAAAGGTTATGATTTTAACTTTTATCCTAAGAATTTGTAAAGATAAAAAATTGTAAAGAAAGTAAATGACAAAATAAAATCAAACAACTAACTTGACCAATATCAATTTCGGGGCTGACACTCTGTCCAACATCTTGCAGTAGATCAACTCGTAAAATTTCGTGCTCTCCCGTCAGAACATCAATTTCTACTTCTGCCAAAGTCACCCCATACACATTATAATCGTTGAGGTAATTATTTCCTACAAATCCATGGGTTTGTAGGTCTACAGACGCTTCAAAGGCTTTCTTTATTAATTCCTCCCAGGTAGGATTTATCATTTGCGCCCTTATAGGTGCCAATCGTTTAAGAAGTTCTTCACAACATTGCCTAATATTGACAAGAATTACCTGCGATGTAATACTTGCAGCTGTGCAGAAACTATTCGGCGATATAGTAGTATCATTGGGTTTAATCTGTACCTTTTCCACAGGAATGTTCAGAAGATAAGCACAGAGTTGCACTGCTTTAGTATTGATACCCTGTCCCATTTCTATACCACCGTGAGTAAGTGATACTGTACCATCGCCATGGTAAACAGACAAATTCGCGTCTAAATAAGAAGCCGCAGAACTTTTCCATCTCATACACGAAAATCTGAGTCCTCGTTTCTTCCATCTATTTTGGCTGTTAAAAGATTGAACGTCTTGTTTCCTACTGTTATAATCTGCTTTCTCAACTAAAGTTGATGTCATTTCCTTCAAATCGTTATGGTTTGCGTAATCCAGATTTGATAATCGAACTTGCAAAGGGTCAAGAGATAGCTCGTAAGATATTCGTTCCAAAATGGTTTCTGCCATTGCAATGTTTTCTAATGTCGCTAAAAAGAAAAATGAAAAGTATTTAATAAAATAAAAGTAATTGACCTATATAGTTCCACTGCTGAGGGCAGACCTCCTCTCACAATGAAAAGGGCTTAGGCTGTAGTTCCACTGGAGGCCCAATTTGGATTGGGAACTTCCAGATACATCATTCAATTAATTTGCAGATGTGTCCAGGTTTCCTGACGATTTTTTCCTTCACTGTAAAGCTAATGGATCGCACATAAGCTCCGACTTATTTAATCGGACTTTAAAAATTGTGTTTTGGAGAATTCCATAATATTGAAACATGAAAAAGAAAAATCTTACAAGGAGATCGGCACCAAGAATTTTTAGCAGTGTCTGTAATTCCATTAAAACACTTGTAGTTCCACCTTTTACTGTCATAGCAATTATTATAAACTACTAAACCTAAACTTGCTATAGGTTCATTGATTTTATATCCATTATCTTCGTACAAGTTCACATTTAGGTACTGGATAACCCCTGTGTTGTCCACACCTGCCTGAAAATTACAGCAAATTTTTTCTCTCAAATATTTTTTTGTTTAAACAGTCTTATGGTTGTTGACCTTTCTCGTTTCCTTTTTTTAACCGACGAACTTTTTTGCCTAGGTGGCAAATTAGGGGACGAACCGATTCCGTCAAATGATTTCATAAAACTTGGCACATAGATGTAATTCCAATGATAATAAAATGTTATGGTCACCTAGACCTGATCTGATGATGGAAATGGCAGACAGATGAGAGGAACTCCTCAACAGTGTACAGCAGCTAACTTGTGCTAGGGCTCATATGATTGTACTGACGAGGGTATATGCATTTTAGCTATCACAGAGGAAACCGCGGTAATAAACACATCTAAAGCGGATACGTAAACTTTTGACGTCGGTTTTCTGTTTATAAAAAACATTATAGTGAAATTCAGTATTAGCCTTATATAAAATATCTACATTTAATTACCTCATAATCAAAAGAACAAGGGAATCGTTTGCCCATTGCTCTCATATTGGTTGACAAAGATTGTATGAAGCGACAGGGTTTGTTTAGTTTGAATGCAACGAGGCTACACGCTACAGCTGTCTGTGATACACGAGTTACTTTGAAACCATATCCTCCTCCAAGTCGACGGACCTTCACATCGATTCTGAAAAATAAATTAAAAATGTCTATTGACACTATAAATATTTGCTATCATGATTGCGGTAATTTCGGCGATAGGATTTTCTTTTAAAATCATTAAATGGTCGTCGCAAGTGACCGATATCACGTTTGTATTAATTTATAATCTGTCCTTTGTGATTTTATAAGTATGTCACCATTTATACTAATGATAATAATATATAAATAAAACTAGAAAACAACAAAGTTACATACACCTGTTCAACTTACCGATTTTGTTTTATGTTTAAAACTCTAGATACCATCTCATGCACTATGTCTAACCACTGCGTCGCCGCATTCACTTCTAATCCTTCTTCAGTTGGTTTGGTAACACACACCAAGGTCTCCATTGTAAAAGGATATTGTCCATATATCGTGTTCTCTCCTTTTATAATCTTCACTACTTCTCTACCTGCTTCAGTTGCAGGCATGGTAGCGAGTAAAAATACTCTTCTTGGATCTCTTTTTGCTATTTTTATGTCAACAATAGGTTTCCTTACATCGCTGTAAATGATTTTAATCAATTCAGCTGCCCTGTCAGCAATTTTTCTAGTTTTTGCTACAATAATAGCAATGGGCTGGTGATAATACTCGATTACACCATCGCTTAAAAGTGGTTCGAATACAATAGAAACTGGGGTATTATTTGGAGTGAATGAGTTTTCTCCTGGTATATCTTTCGCTGTATAAAAAGCTATTACTCCATTTTCAGCCTGAAAAGGAAGAAGTTTCTTAATGTAGTGACACTCAC
>NW_020653222.1:8797-9976 GCF_003589595.1 Hyposmocoma kahamanoa | reverse complement strand
TTTTTTATCTAAGCAACTCTTACCAAAGCCTTACTAGGATCTATTGATACAATTTTTCCATTTGGAACTGTACTCAGCACGAATGCACCGTATACTTCTTCGGGAAGAGATGGCATGTCTTCAGTATATTTGGCTTCTCCAGCACACAGAATCTGAAAATAAAATCAATAAATCACTACATAAATATCCCATTGATGGTACACACTCTCATGCAAATAAAACAAAGATATTTTTTTCTCGTGCTAGAGATTATTGTGGAATTAAATTTGTGTGTTCCTTTTGTATTCGTACGTGCATCTGCCAGCTGAGATATAGCCAGGTCTTTTGATTGCACTCTGCTTGTGAGAGCAATAGCAACATTATGATGACAATAATGTGTATAATTAAAGTATTCATCACAATTAACAACAATTCGCGTTTATCTGCAATTTTGCTGGCTCTCACAGAGGGAGGTCCCATGATACAACTGACATCAAATGATCTTTCTAGTGCACCTCGATTCAAGTATTCACTTTCATTTAGATGATCATAATAAGAATACTATAATGACGCTAACCTTAATAGCGTTAAGAGACACATGAGAGTCGCTTGTGTGGTGTAAAAAGAAAAAAAAACACCTTTTTTAATAAAACAATCCGAATCAAAAATTAACTTACCAAGCCGTCCACCTTAGGCAAAGGCTGATTCAAAGGCCAAAGTGAAGGGTTTGTGTCATAAACCTGTATTCCCTGAGAGACTGGTCGGTTTTCGTGCAAATTAATCACTGCTGAAGAATATCGTTCAGGAATTTTATCCTCCGGACATATTGACAAAAGACCCTGTTAAAAATGAGATGGTCACATTATCAGATACACATAACATTGTATTTACTTGACATATTCATGAGTACCAACTTTATTAACATGCGATGATTTGCTCACGGCGTCTTTGAACGAATACAACAACACTTATTTGTACCTTGTAAAACAAGTTGATAGCCAATTGTTTTCTATAGGCAGCCGAGGGATTTGGTGGAATCTCCACCACTTTTAATTCTCCTTTTAAAACTTGCAATACCATACGCAAAGTATCGTTTGTGAAAAGTTCTTTGCCGGTCAAGTACTTTTCAGTGGCCGCAGCTCTAATGAAGGTTGAGGAGAGACCTCCATATGCAATTCTTGCTAACTGGACTTTTTCGTT
>NW_020653222.1:0-8787 GCF_003589595.1 Hyposmocoma kahamanoa | reverse complement strand
CAGACGCTATGCCAACTAAGCCACGGAACAAACCTGCGGACCTCACGAATTTCTCTATGTGCTTGTTTTTGTCGAAACTTTGTATATGGTTTTCAACGACTTTTTAGCCGTAGTGCCATCTATGAGAAATCTATGAAAGTATTTCGTCACCATTAGACATCTTTATAGCTACCAGCCCCGGCTAGAGGTGTCGCTATTCACTGTATTTTTTTAAAATAAATATTCAATTATTTTTTTGTGATTTTACTCCACTAGTTTGTTATAATTTATTAATACAAAGATTCGGCCGGATGGAAGGAATTTTTTCTAAGTGTTCGATCTTTGTATTAATAATAATAACAAACTAGTGGAGTAATTTCACAAAAATAGAATATCAATTCAATAAAAAAATTAAGATTTAAATTTGTTGTTCAGCTCTATTCACAGAACACCCAATGAAGAATGAATATTTTATTACTAATTCTGATATGGACCGATTTACTTATCTCACGTCATGCGACACGGAAGGAAAATACTTCAAATATTGAGGATAGGATATTTTGCTTCATCACTCATCCTATTTAAGAGCCAGGTTATGATAAATATTTAAAACAATACGGCACAATTCCGTTTTTAATCGTCCACATCGTTAAATTGCTTCTCGTTTGTTAAATCTTTCACATATCCCCATAAAAAGAGATCTGATAGTATCACGTCTGAAGGTCTCCATCTTGAAGTAAGAATGTACATATAAAAATGCGTTATAGTTTTCCTAAACTTAAATGTAAAAGTTCATGGTGTTTATTTTATTTAAGATACTATGTTACTTGAAAGAAATTTATCCTTACAATTGACTGTTTCAATCGGCTTTTTTATTTTCTTCGTCGGTTGGATTTCCAGATGAGACCAGCAACTTTTTAAAACCTAACTTCTTAATAATTATAACAAACCATTGAATAACTTACTTTTAAAAATAAAATAATGTCTCCATGAAGCAAAATATCCAGGTACGTATTTCGCTTTGTGTTTCTTAACCCTGGGACATCCTTGTACATAATTAGAAAATTATTTAAAAACTGTACAAACCTAGTGTAAGCTCTGCTCCCACAGTTTCCAAAAGAAGAAAAATATCAGAAGGAAATTCGTTGTGCTGGTGCTTTATCATCAAGTTGCCAGCAATAGTTCCTATCTAGAGAATAAAACAAGTCAATACAATTGGTTGATTGTCACACAGATAAATAACATTGTGGGAAAGACAAATTGTTATTTTTAAAACGGGTAAAGTATCTCGGTTAGTAGTTAAGTCATTTTACAAAATAAATCAGGGTTTAACTCACATTTCTAACCGCAATATGAGCAACAAGTTTCAAATGTTGATAAAACTTTAAAAGGTATTCAAAATAATCTTGGGTTGCCATGTGTTGGAATATATCCAAGGCTTCAGTAAGCGTCGTACCGCCACCAATGACCAGGTTCTGATCTATAAAGGTCCGTTTTAGTTCAGAGACGTCGCTGATGTCTATCAGAGTTTGTGGGTACTCCTTTATGGGATAAGCTCCTAAAAATATTAAATACAGGTTATCACTATTTTTACGCAGAACACTTAATAATATTACCAATTTTGTTGACCTTGGCGTGTTTGCTAAATGTAATTATGAAATCCCGATAAAAAAAAACAAGTAAATAAGCTTTACAAAAAATCTTTAAAGGAGGCTCTGATTATATAATGTCCATTAACGTTCACAAAGAAACCATTGTTTACTCATTTGTAATACACTCGAGAGCAATGAATCCGGGTCACTTAAAGAATCCAAAAAATCTCGGAAAGTAAGAATGCTAGGTTAATGCAATAAATTTATTTTAATAGACAATTTAATACTCCTTAAATGAAAGTAAAAAAAATATGAGTCACCATACATTTTATTTACACAAAATTACATAAAGAAAAAAAACTGCTGATCTCTCCTTAAAACAAAAATAGGAAACATGAAATTTTTGAACTTTATTACGATTTTCTTGAATTTTAATACTTCGTATTGCCTCCTCGTGCTTCCATTACTGCGTTTAGGCGGTTTGGCATGCTGTACACCAAGTTCCTTATACGATTTTGGGGAATATTCTCCCATTCCTCTGTGAGAGCAATTTTGAGCTCACGAAGCGTGATTGGGGGAGGGTTTCGTTGTTTTACGCATCTCCCTAGCTCGTCCCAAGCATGCTCGATCGGGTTGATATCCGGGCTGCGCGCTGGCCACTCCATACAAGTAATGTTCATCTCTTGAAGGTAGTCATTTACAATCCTACCTGTATGAGGTCGGGCATTGTTATGCATAAATATAGCATCCTCACCAAAATTGACCATAAATGGACCAACGTGTTCATTGAGGATTTCATCTACATATCTTTCGCTAGTTACAGAGTCGTTTTCTATGATCACCAGGTCTGTGCGACTTTCAGAAGAAATTCCGGCCCACACAAGTACAGACCCACCACCGTAGGCTACTTTTTCTTCGATGCATGCTTGCTTGAATCTTTCCCCTGGTCTTCTATACACTCTGTGTCTTCCATCGTGCTTGTAGAGCATAAATTTTGATTCGTCGGAGAACATAACTTTCGACCAATCTTCAATACTCCAATTTACGTGGTTATGGGCATATCTTAGTCTTGAAATACGATGCCCACGCTCCAGTTTAGGGCCGTTTGCAGGTCTAAGGGGTTTTAAGTTAGATTCAGCAAGCCGACTTCTTACTGTCCATGCACTTGGGTTACTTCCTCCGAGGCGTCGAAACTGATTTGTGAGTTCAGCTCCTGTGAGAAAGCGATTTCGAAGCATGGTGTTCACCAAGTATCTGTCATCTCGTGCTGTGGTACACCTAGTTCTGCCCGTTCCTGGTCTGCGTAGGTTAGAACCAGTTTCTTCGTAACGTCGGAGAACTCTTTGTACTGTTGACAGCGACACACCGACAGTCCTGGCTGTATCGCGCTGACTCCGGCCAGTTTCCACCAATGTAAGTATTCTGGTGCATTCTTCAAGTGTAAGCGACATGATTTCAGCTTAAATAATGAATATTAAGCACTATCAACATGGTTTATGTACCCACATAAATGACAGATTACAAACAAAAGCAAAAACAAATGCTGTAATTTCGTAGTTCCATCTTCGAAAGTGTTCCCTTTTCATATTTGATTTTTTTATGATATAACTTTACAATAACTAAAAAGTTTTAATACCTTCATTTAAGGAGTATTAAATTGTCTATTAAATACAATTTATTGCATTAACCTAGCATTTTTAGTTTCCGAGATTTTTCGGATTCTTTTAGTGACCCGGATTCATTGCTCTCGAGTGTATATTTGTTACTAAATTGCGAGAATGGTTATGATCAACCTGATCCAACGCTTCATTGTGGTCATAAAATACTCTAATGAAGCTTACATTATGGTAAATGATATTGTTTATACCTATGACGATTTCGCTGATTTAATTTAAAATATGTTTAAGTAATCACAAGTATAAAATTACTGAATAATGTAAACGTTGCATATGTTTTCCTTTACTTATTGAAAACTTGAGCACTCATGTCAAGATTTAATGCTATCGAAAAAACTATTCATAATAGATACATTTTATAAAGATTGTTTACAGCGAAAGGAAGATCTTTTTTTCTAGAAGTACATAATTCTTCTGAGATACAGGGGTATCTCAGAAGAATTATCTACTTCTAGAGGTAAACAACCAGTCGTACTTTACTAGCCTATATTAGTTATGTTAATTACCAAATACTTGCCTTTAGCAGTATTCCCAGCAACTAACATGTAAGAATCATAACCTTCTTGGTTTAAAACTTCAAATATGTCATTTACAGTCAATACTCTGAACCATTTCTTGTGGTCTTGTAGCGGTATTTCGATAATTTTATGCTGCATTACGTCCTCTTTTTTTATAACGCACCATTCATCCTCCTCATCACAAGTTTTGTTGCATTTTTTTCCAGTTTTCTCGCAAATGCTTAAATCTTCAATGTCAGGGATTTCGTATGCGTTGGGATAGTCTTTGGCGAATTTCTTGAAGGCTTTTAGAATTGGCCTATATCCAGTACACCGACAAACGTTACTTCCGAATGATTGCTCGATTTCTAACATCGTTAGATTTGGGTTTGTATGGATAAGGCTAAAATAAAATTATTACTAACTTCATATTTTCCATTTATACTAATTGTATTATTGTCACTAATGACAAAAATAAAACAAGCGTCTTGACTAATTTGAAAAATAAATAATCTCCGTACAGAGTACTAAAAAAATCGACCTCAAAGGATTGTGGAATAACATCTGTTTGCCAAGTTTTATTGAAATCGATTACCGGACAGTGCACGAAACGGGATTCATAGCTTGTATATGTATATGTATATTGGTTTGCCACCCTTAAAGGTATATTTTCTTCAAATTTAAAAGGGACCACTACTGTAGTCTTTCTAACAAAAAAAAGAATCATCAAAATCGGTTTACACATGCCGGAGTCATCGCGTAACACACAAAAAAAGAACAGTCAAATTGATAACCACCGCATTTTTAAGTCGGTTAAAAAGTTGTTCTGTTCTTAATAAATAATATGAGTTTAAGCTTTGATTGAAAATGAACTATAGTAAACATTCCTCCTCTCACAATGGGAAGACTTGGGCTGTAGTTCCCGCGCGGGCACAATGCGGATTGGAAATAGCACACACATTATCAAATTGCTTTGCAGATGAGGTTTCCTCTCGAGGCTTTCCTTCACCGAAAGGCTCATGGTAATTTCAAACTAAATTTCCCTCACCCTCTCCTTCAGGGACGGCAGGTCAAACAATTAGGCTGCAACGGCTTTCGATCACGATGATTAGTAATACAATACAATTTCAAGGCGATGATATTTCTATTTTATGTTGAGCACAATGAATAATAAACATTGAAGAAGACCAGGAAGCATGCAAATGAAGGAAACTCTAAAATACGCAAATATTGTTAACTTTTCCCGTGGGAAATGAAGATACTTAGTATACCGGGTGGCTACCAAAGGTCTGAAAATTCAAGGAGTAATTCAACTCGTTAATTTTAACAACTTTTACTATGAAACTCCTACCAAAAGAAGCTACAGAGGCATAAAGCATTTTTTTTTTCTGATATCAAGTGACGAACAAGTCGTACGTCTTGTGGTAACGTCTTGTCCATAACAGTTACAGTGCCCGTTAAGTGGTGACGACAGATAGTCGTGTAGTTTAAAGGGTCGTGTCTCGTATATTTAAATGAGGTTGTTTATTTATAGTAAAACACGATTAAGAGTCGTTCACGACTTTTTTGACGTTACGACAGACTGTGGTGAGAATGGGAAGAGCTAGCATGACAGTCGTCTGACGGTAAGTAAAATGTCACGATAAAAATTGTGACGACAAATAATCGCAGCTTCAAACGATTCTGTCTTGCAAACGACAAGGCGGCTGCCGTGAACCGATAATTTGTCGTCACGATGTCGATGAAATAATGATTCAACGATTAAATAAACATCGACGACACAGTTATGACAGATAGTCGTGATAGGGGAACAAGCTAGACGCGACAATCGTCCAACGATGAGTAAAATGTTACAACATAAAGGGAACGAGCCCTTAGAGTATTCAATTGCAAAGATCGAAGGGGCACTGCTGACATTACTGCTTGGTGGCTAAAATAAGTAAGGTGGCAGTATTTGCCTGGACGAACTCTTTCGCAAGGGGTCATGATATGGAGCTATAGCTGCTAAATGTTTGTAATAGATGATTTTGCGTGAATTCAATGGGGTGTACATTGAAAAACTTGTTGGTATTGATGAATTACTCGCTAAATAGAGTAGATGTTTTGGGCTCACCTTGTATACAGTTGTATAAGAATGAACTGACCTGTACATAGCCATCACCCAGCCCGGAGAACAATATCCGCACTGCGACCCATTATTCTCTGCTAATGTCGTCTGCAACGGATGATATCCCTTGAGCCTGTTCCCGATTTTCTCGATGGTCGTGATCTCCCAGTCCAGGCAGGATGTAATCGATACCATGCACTGTAATGTCGAGTTTTGTAAACAAAGCCTTTGCGTTTAGTATGGTTTAAACTTAGAATAATAACGCATAGAAACCTAGCGCGCACACGCTAAGTGAGGCAAATTGAAACGCTCCCAAAGGGCCTACACGAGCGGGCGGGCCTTCAATGCTCAAGGTCAAATTGCACCGCGAACAGCTCCAGAATTTTAGCTAAAAATGACGAAATGTGCGGTAAATGAGTGTAAAAATACGTCAGACAAACATAAAATACATACTAACATCACATTCCACAAGGAAGTAACGCGTTTCGACTATATATATATAAATATTCACTAAAACCGAAAATTAACCTACTACTAAAACTAGCCTACATGAATTTGATTTTTGCCTCACTTGTGACAGTTCATTTGATATGAAACTATCATTCTATGCGTTATTATTCTAAGGGTTTAAATATGTACGTTAACAAATAGAATAATCCACGAAATCGCGAAGCTAATCGTAACCGAAATTGTACCTAGTTAACCTGTGATTGTAATTTGGAGATTGTAATATTGATCTAACCAACATGGATAGCATATGTAATCAATATACTAATACATGATGTATGAGTGCGGTCTTGTATGCGGGATTAAAGATTACAGCAGAATTGAGACTCAATTAGATAAAATTTCAAAAACTTGTATTGATCTCATATTTGTTATATCACGTATACAAGACACGTACTGCGCTGCACTCGAAACCGTACTAGCTGACCATCGCCTAACAGTTGTCACGTGCATGGGGACCGGTGACATACAGGCTGCTCCTAAACAAATTACAAGATTGAATAATACTATTTTGAGGCGAGAGCTCCTAACCATAGATTGGGAACCCACCAGTAATATGTCATGTACAATTAAAACAATCCAAACGTAACAAAGAGTCTTGGGTTGATACTAGAGTTACTACACTACTAAGAGAAAAGGACAAAAATACATCCAATTAAAAAAGACAGCAATAATAAACTACTCCTAGTCGAATACAATAAATTACGTAACAAAACCAATAAGTTGGTGGAGAAGTCTAGAAATTGCTATTACAGACAGATTATTTACGATGCTCAGAACGATACGAAAAAGATATGTCGGATCCTAAATTCAATGACGGGTAGAGTATCTGATTTCCTAGATGATGTAATACTGAAAGCAATGAAATCTAGTACTATCGATGAAACAGAAATGGCGAACAATTTCGCCAGCTATTTCAAAGAATCTGTTCAAGATATAGTACCAAAATATAACAAGCCAATATTACAAAAGTAACCACGACAATCTGAGTAATATGTCTATGTATATCAAAAAAGTGGAACCCAATGATATTTATAAAATAATAAAAAACATGAACATTAAAAAATCGGCCGGTAAAGATGCTATACGACCTATGGATAGCAAAGCCATTGCGGAAAAGATTACTCTGGCTATTGTTAACTTTACAAATACGAGTATTTGCACTTCCAAATATACTAAAGCACTTAAGGCGAGAACAGTGAGGCCTATATTTAAAAAAGGAAGTAAAGTAGAATATTCCAATTATCGACCGATAACACGATAAAATTGTTGAAAAATATATATGTAACGAAGTACACAAATTCTATAATAAATATGAGATTTTATCGGAAAAGCAGTATGGTTTTCAGTCAAATAAGAGCACTACCCAAATTCTTTAGAGATTTACTGACCACCTTAATAGCTGCCTCAATGATAAAAAACACGTGCTTATGGTCCTTAAAAGAGCTTTTGATTCTTTGCGTCATAGACACTCGTAGAAAAATTAGGCAATAGCGGGGTTAGAGGCCCATTGCTTCGATGGTGCGAGGATTATCTCCGTGAACGCAGTTACTCTGTTAGAATAGGTAGTGCTTGCAGTAGTGTAGTAAGGGTAACAGAGGGCACGGCCCAAGGTTCGGTGTTGGGACCATTACATTATTTAACATATGTTAACGACATTATTAACGGTGTAAAAAGTTTGCAGATGACACATGTTTAATATCGGATGATCGGGACGCTGAAACTGCTTTACAAAACTTACAAATTGAATTCACGTTAATAAGTAAATGGTCTCATGACGCCGGTTTAGTCATCAAGGCCGATTAAATGAAACTACTTCATATACATTCCAGCCACAATATAGGATCTACGATCAAATTGGTAGCGCATGACCACCAATGCCTGCTCGTCAACCCGTCATGCAACTACAAGCACATAGAACAGGTAGCTCACAACACATAGCTCGGTGTGACTATAGATAATCGCTTCAATTGGAGTCCTCACATTGAATATATCTGTACCAAATTACGAGCAATAATGGCTAAACTATATTACTTATGCAAAAAGTACCATTTACAGTAAGATTACAACTGTATATAGCATTAGCTGAAAGTACAATATGCTACTGTCTAAGCAGCTATGGGCGTAGTTTCAAATCGTATATTGACCGGATTTATAGTCTTCAGCTCAAAATTTTAACTACTTCAAATTTAAAGAACTTTGGCATAGTCACACGTCAGGTCACAGGTATTAACACACTACCACTACAATCCTAAACGAAAAATTAATCAAAAAAATATAAAATATACCACCAAAATTTTTTTCTTATCCGTAACTTAGTTATAACTTAGTAATATATTTATAATCTACTTATATAACATAATAATAACATTTATAGTACCTACATATTTATTATCTTCAATTTTCTTTTTCTTATAAGTAATCCATGC
>NW_020653221.1:0-10036 GCF_003589595.1 Hyposmocoma kahamanoa | reverse complement strand
TTAATCTGCTGGCCAGAGACGATGTAAGACGAATTTTCGTCAAAATTATGTAAAAAAAATTAGAAAACTAAAACGAAATCTATTACGATAACAAGTTTAATACAAGAACAAAAACTTTCTATTTAATTTTGATTCAAACAAGTTTTAATGTTCCAATGATAATAACTCAAAGTTGTAGGCCCTTCAACATCTTTGAAAATAAGTGTCACTAGTCAAAAATCTTCATTTAACTTTTAACTGTCTCCATCGCCGAACGGTTACAGCATGGTAACCGTTCGGCGCCTGCCACGCAGAGGTTCCGATTTCGATTCCCGGGCCGGGAGAAATATTTGTATGGCCTACATTTATTTTTCTTGTGGGTTTGGGTGTAATTTGTGGTTGCCTATGTGTGATACAAGATTTCCCAAGTGCGGGGCTATGAGTGTATAAAAATATTATTAAAAATACCCTCATAAACCAATATCATTGAGTAATCTCTTTTGTCGATTTTACGTTTGTTGACCTTTAGAGTAACATTCAACAACAAACATCGTGAAACAAAAAAGGTATAGGCAAACATTTTTCAGAGCTCTGTGAAAGTTGGTACAACTCCGTACACTTCGCGCCAGAAAGCTTATAAATCGAAAATCAGTCCGGCGACATTGAAATTCTAATCCGAGTGAGTTTTGACTTTGAAACTACTGTTTCTACTAAAGTCTTGTCAAAACAAAAGTTAACCAAAACAAACCATGTCAATAAAATCGCGTCACGTTTGAAGGCACTTACAGGCTTTTCCATCAAAACCTTATTCATTTCTTCGAATGATTTCTCACTGTTGCTTTTATGAAACATTGTACACCACTGATATAAAGTTTATACTGAAATAGAATTATTAAATTAATTGTAAATTGTAAAAAATAAAAATGAAAGTACCTATACACACGCGAATGATTATTACGGCTACTGCAATACATCTAACAGATGCTTGGTAGTTAAAAACCCTTAATCACTTTTTTAGCTGTCGGTATAGCTGTACAGAGATAATAGTGAACGTCCATTCTTACACATTCTTACTTGAAATGTTTTAAAATGAATAAAACATGAATTTTATTGTTTCTCTTACAAACTACCACTGTAATGCGTCACATAGGGCTTTTTTATGATGCCAAGTGATGGGACAAACTTGTCGTATACCTGGTGTTAAGCGACACACCTGTCCAGACACAGCAATTGCCGTGTCACTTAGAGTTTTAAATCGCAAAGGTCTGAGGAACACTGCCACTGCGCCTGTCGCCCTGGACATAAGTTGACAAGTCCCTTTTACCAGCTTTTTACCGTAGGTGGTTTGTCTCTTTTTGTTACTTCTAGTAACGTCCTAAACGTATATAATAAAGCTTACATTGTCGGGTCGGTCGGTTATCAGTGGAAGCATTACAATTGTACCGTAACCCCGTCAAAATGGTGCTCCCGCGTCGCGGTTTTGCATTAAAGAGATGACAGTGAAAGTCCATACTTCGGGTGAGTTGTTAAGTTAATCATACCTTTTTTCTTAATGACTCAATTTTTTTTTTGTGAATTGGCAAGAAACATGTATTTTTTTTAATATATACACCAATTACAGTTTTTGTGACTACTGAAACGCGTCAAGGTAGCCATGATCTTTTTTGGCACTTTTAGTAACATTTATGGCATTGTAGTCGTAACTCAATCCCGTGCAAATGGCTGCTCTCGTGCCACGGTATTGCGTTACAGAGGCGACAGCGGACGTCCATTTCCTGGGGTGAGGTGCTAACTCAATCACCGCTCAGGATTTTTCCCCTCCACTAACATCCCAAGAACGTGACCGGCGACGCTCTGACCACCCTTAACTAAGTTCACTGTTTTCTTTTGCCCATAAGTGGGCTCACGTATTGGTCTTTAGTTACTGTTATATCGAAATAAAGTTTCGCGGTTTCCTTTTAATATCGTTACCCACTTGCGGCTGCCAAGCCGATAAACTCGGTTTAGCTCTACGTAACAGTAACTTGATTCATCGGATATGGTTATATAGAATGGGTTGCAAATAATCATTATATTAAATAACACGCTGTTTGTGTACAATATGGACCATTTAATCATAGGAGGCACAAAAGTGAATTTAAATTATTATTCGTAGAATGCTGACAAATGTGCGCTCACTTTGTATCAACAACAAACTAGTGCAGTATTTTAACAAAATAGATGAATATATAATAAAAACATTACGAATTCAATGAAAATAAAATATTGCAGTTACTTGTTTTATGTACCTTTAGTCTGAAATTTGTACGTAGCGCTTCATGGTATTGTTAATAATATATTGTGTAGAAACACAAACAGCGGTTCTCGTTCGTAATCACTTTTTTCTCAAAGCGCAAAATGTGGCATTATCCTTTTAACACAAAATAATCTCTTCGTAAAAGATACCGTTACAAAATTAAATATTCTAAGAAAAACATGTAAACAGAGCTATAAGAAAACCCATTAAACCTAAAGAAAAATGTGTTTTTATAGAAAGAACAACAAAGTTTCGTAATCATGCGAATATCTTTGGAAGAACTCTACAACATTCTTTGTAACGCTACAGAATTTTATTATAAATAATATATAATAAAATTGAAAAGCCCAAATGTGCTTTCAGCGAAATCATAATAAACAAGAGGTTCACTTGTGTTATATATGCAAAAAGTGAATAAAAAGTCAATGTACATTTTAATGAATACTCGTACTGTACAACATGTTCACGGATTATGCAGATTGAAAAGGATTTTTACGCTAAAACTCTGCAAAGCATCCCTCGGTGTTAAAATATACCGTGAATGAAAGCATATCTTTAATCATACTCACATTACGCTTACATATTCATGGATATTTTTTTCACGACACTTTAACAACCAATAAATGTACCGAGTTATTTCAGTCTTCGTCATTAAAATATGTTAACTTCACATCGTACGTCAGCACTAATTTTCAAATAAATTAGTTGCAACATACAGATAATTTAAATTTAATAAAAGCAATTTTAATTTTCCAATTGTGTTTAATTAATCAATGAATTATGCATTGTACATATATTGTTAATTTCAGTACTTATCATATGAGGAAGAAACCGAAATCCTCACACAGAACACAACAAAGAAGCTGGAGGATTTTGACATGTAGGTTTACCGTCGTGACCGGGCTATAAACTTTTTTTTTACGATATCAATTGACGGGACTAACAATACGATATCAAGTGACGGGTTGATCTAACAGATAGATAAGATAAGAGATCTTACTTAGAGTTTTTTTTTTACCTAACAGATAGATAAATACTTAAACCACTTGAAGTATCTATGAGTAAGAGTGGTTACACACGGTGAGTTTTAGCAGCGATGCACACGCGCGTTCGTGAAATGTGTGGTTGCATCGATGCGAACGCGTGACTGCATCGATACAAACGCGCGACTGCATCGATACAAACGCGCGATTGCATCGATACAAACGCACGATTGCATTGGTGCAATCGCCTATAAATGCCAAGTATAGCGATGCAATCGCGGGTTTGTATTGATGCAGTCGTGCGTGTGTAAAGGTAGACGATTAGCGATAGCATCGCTACTGCATCGCGTTTGCATCGCTGCTAAAAGTCGTCGTGTGTAACCGCTCTAAGTCTTCTCCCCGCAGAGTACAGATTGTTAGTAGTTCGGAGCGGGAACAGTCGCTAATCGTTGGCAACTATCTCGCTATAGAACAGAGCCAATTATAGTTAAGCTCGCAACAGTAATTTACTTCCAGGAGAGCTTGAAAACTGATACAGCTCCGTAATAAGCTTGGATGGTGATATTATTACGAGACATAATGTAGGATACGCGATACTGTACTATCGTGTCAAACCAGAACCCTTTGAGCACCAGTATAGTGTTTTGTAATTTCATTATAACAATAATGTTTTTACACTAGAAATAGCCTCGTTTGCAAAGTCAAATATAGAGGTTAGATATAATTCTTCAATATGTAATGTAAGTAAAGTAAGTTAAACGCATGTTTATGTTATTAATCTGAAAAGTTACAAAAAAAAAACGAAAAAAGAAAAATTTAAGTAGCAGCAGAGCTCCTTGTGAAAGAGTTCGTCCAGGGAAGTACTGCCACCTTGCCTATTTCTGCCGTCAAGCAGTATGTCAGCATTACTGTGTTTTGGTTTTGAAGGCTAAAGCTTCTTTCTTTTGCTCTCGTATGACTATTTTCTCCACGACTTTAGCTAATTTCATTATCTGACAAGATTTATGTACCCAGACTTCAAGACCTCAGCCATTAAGAAAGTTTCTAATTCATGTAGCTCAACCAAACTAACTATGTAGTTCTGAAAATGTTTAGTAGGTAATAAAATAGCAGAGTCCATGCGTGAGCGTTTCATTGGCGTGCTAGTATGACAAGCCAAAACACAGCTAAAAAATATACCTCGGGCATACGTGTAACTTAATTTATAAGTACGTAGTAGACTAACAAGTAGAGAGCGAGTCGTTTTCAGTATTACTAACAAGTAGAGAGAGAGAGAGAGAGAGCTAAGTATTTTCACATTTTCTCTGCCGTCAATGTTATTTTTCAATTTAATATCTTGACTTAATCGTGTACCTATAAATATATTTTACACCTCACTACCTCGAAAAGGCTTTCTTTCTCATTAGACGGCATTCGCGCAAAAGCGTTTTTTCCACGCTAGCGTGAAAAGCTTTTTGGAATTCAAATTTGACGATGGACTGTAGTGTGTACCTAAGTTTTTCTTTCGATGAAAAAAAAACATAATGACACGTTCAACTAAGCGATTTGTCGTACATTATTTATGTAATATAAATCCGTTGACATATTAGGGGTTAAAGTATGAAATTGCCGTTTTATTGCAATAGGTTCTTTGAATTTTCATAGAATCTTCATGGTTTGAGGTTTTCGAATGAAACTTTTTTCAAATGGTTTCTGTGATTTTTTATTTTTTTTTTATTTGAAACATTTGAATATCGACTTTCAATTGTTTTTGTTATTCAATTTAGACAAGAAAGATGGATACTGCGAAAATTCGAGTGATTTTTGAATACGAGTTCCGACGCGGAACTAACGCGGCAGAAACAGCCCGTAATATCAATGCTGCGTTCGGAGAGGGGTCTACTAATGAACGCACCGTGCGATTTTGGTTTAAACGCTTTCGTGATGGAAATTTCGACTTAAAGAACGAGGCACGAGGAAGACCGCCCACACAGGTGAATAACGATGAATTAAGAGAGATAGTGGAAGCCGATCCTAGTCAAACTACCCAGGAATTAGCGGCATGGTTTAACGTTACCTTACCCACAATATTGACTCACTTGCGTCAAATCAATAAAATAAAAAAATACGAAAAATGGGTGCCTCATGATTTGACTGATCTGCAGAAAGAAACGCGTGTTGAAACTTGTGTTGCCTTGTTGAACCGGTACAGAAATGAAGGAATATTGGATCGAATTGTAACATGTGATGAAAAGTGGATTCTTTATGATAACCGGAAAAGAAAAATGCAATGGCTGACCCCAGGTCAAATGCCACAACAGTGTCCTAAAGCAAAACTTACCAATAAAAAGGTAATGGTAACTGTTTGGTGGTCTCAGCATGGTGTTATTCACTATAGTTTTCTCCGATCTGGTCAAGCAATAACGGCAGATGTCTATTGTGCCGAACTCCGAACCATGTTGACAAAACTAGCAGTAAAACAGCCCCGACTCATGAATCGATCTTCACCATTATTGCTCCACGACAACGCGAGACCTCATACAGCACGAGAAACCATTTTGACCCTTCAGGAACTGCAGTTAGAAACCATTCGTCATCCTCCGTATTCACCAGACCTTGCTCCAACGGACTACCATTTTTTTCGTGATTTGGACAATTATCTACGTGACAAGAAGTTTTCTTCCCAGGAGGCAGTACAAAATGCTTTCACACAGTTTGTGCAGTCTAGATCGTCGGAGTTCTATCGCAAAGGCATTAATAACCTTCCCATTAGATGGCAGCAATGTATAGATAATAATGGCAACTATTTTGATTAAATAAATTTGTTAAAAATTTAAAAAATAAACAATTTAGATTTTCAGTACAAATCGGCAATTTCATACTTTACCCCCTATTATTTTAACTTTATTATTGTTAACATTAAATTGACAACGAGAACTAATTTTGTTTATTGTAATCTCAGTACAGAGTACAAAAGTACGTACAATTACATCTATTTGCCAAGTTTTATTGCAATCGGTTACCGGAAAGTGCGCAAACCCGGATTCATCCCCTAGTTCACCACTATAAGGGACTTGACACAGAAGATAATAAAAATCGGTTCTCACTACTCAAAGTATATAGAGAGAAAAACGCCTTGAATTGGAGAATAGCAAAAACAACCATTAAAATAATTGCTCCTTATAAAACTTAGGCGCTATTTATAAAAATGAATCTGCATGCGTGAACAGCCACCCTTAGAGGTGGATGATTTTCTTCAAAATAATATAGGACCACTAAGGAGGTACCCTCTTTCCAACAAAAAAGATCCATCAAAATCGGTTCACAAACACCGGAATTGTCGCGTAACATACATACAAAAAAAACATACAGTCGAATTGAGAACCTCCTCCTTTTTTTGAAGTCGGTTAAAAACTGATTTGTAACTGATAGTTAAATTATTTTTCTTTCATCTACCATTTTCCTCACTATAGTGAGGTAAAATTTGTTTGTTTCACTCGGCAGCACAGTTGTTTTGCGTCTCGTGGCTTGACATCCTCGCTACGCTCAGGATTCTATTTTTGAACCAAATTTTTTCGCTTCACACGTGCTTCCATCTTAGACTCCATTGCTTGCTCAGATTTCAATACAACCACTCGCGTCAAACAACAACTTTGCAGCCTTGCATAACAAATAACTATTATTCGACATTTCGAAAGTGTTGCGACATCCATGCTGCCCTCCTTGTCATAAACAACGCATTTGTAGTTTCGAGATATTGGCACCTAATGTATTTTTTACTTCGAAATACATCAATTGCGCTGATTGTGCTTAAGAATAAAACTGAAACGAATAAGATTATTATTTATTATTGTTTATTTTTGAATTTAAAGGGTTAAAAATACTTAAACAATATAATTACTTGCCTCGCTCCGTGGCTTAGTTGGTATAGCGTCTGGCACGGTAAGCTAGAAGACGTCGCTTCAAATCCGGCCGGATCGAAGGTATTTTTTCTGAGTGTTCGGTCTTTGTATTAATAATTATAACAAACTAGTGGAGTAATTTCACAAAAAAATCATTGAATGTCAATTCAATAAAAATTTAAAATATAATTACTAACTATTCAACAAAAATTTGTGAAATAATGATCTTTCAACATAGTTTTTAAATTTACATTTTTTTAGTTTCATGTCCAATAACCTCTGGTAAGCTGTTTAATATGTATGGAATACGTTTCTTTAATGCCCCATCTCCATAGTAGTTAGTCACTCTTGGGATTACAAATTTACCAGAGGTTATCGACCTTGTATTATAGTTGTTATCAACCGTACACAACAAAGAGTCACGCACCTCTGTGCACTATGGTTATTGATAGCCAGAAAATATTTATGTTTGTAAATTAACCGGAAGAATTTTACAAACTTTGAATAATTTAGTGTTTAGTGTTTTGTACCATTTGACTTTTATTTTTTTTTGTTTACAAGAAGTGTTAAAAACTTAATTTGTATAGTTGTTGTGTTGTGTGTTTGTGTAGTGTCTCTAGCCTGTCAATATATGATTTAAGTGTAAGTCCATAGCTATCAAGGGCATAATTTAGTATGGAGTCTACCAATGCCACATACAAATATTTTAACGTGCTGGTTGGCACTTTTAAGTAATAGAATTTACCCAACAGTATTCTTAACTTGTTACAAATAAAATCTATGTGAGTGGCCTAAGAAAAATGTTCGTCTACTTTGAGACCGGGATAAGTAACACATTTTTCTCTTTCTATTGGCTTGCATCTACAATTAATTAAAATATAGATATTTAAAAAATGGCTTATTTGGGGAAGTAGATCTTGTTTCGCTGATTCCAGATGTGTTAACAACTTAATTTTCCTATTAAATGCCGATTACTTCATGTATGATAAGGCTGGTGTTGCCCCTACAGACGTCCGCATAGACGTGGCTAGCTAACTCTCTGGAGCGTTTAAAAAAAGAGACTGACCCGCGGCACCCCTTACCCCACCACGCGCCGATAATTCAGAGTAGGTAAAAGTATTCCCTCCGGACGGGGAAACTAACCAAGTCCGTATATGTCTCTGGAAGGAGAGATACAGAAAGCACATCTACCCTGGGCATAATTTACCTTAACAAACTTGGAAATCTCTAAATAGATTACTGACCCAAGTCGGTCAAAGCAAGCAAGGAGAAAAGGAAAGCAAGGAGAGCATGCATAGGTAGGGTTACAGCTTGGAGAGCGCATGCATGTGTGGTGTCTCTCCCCAGACAATGGCACAACTTTAGTGTCCTGCGTGCCCGTACACATACGCGAGGATCTGTACAACGCCCCTCATAAAGCTGTGTCAGTCGCTGAGTACTTCTGGTCCTCACAAATATAAACGTCAGAGTCGACACGCTAAGAAGAAGAAGTTGATAACGAAGATAGCATGGTCTCGAAAGGACTGAAGAGGCGGGTGTCAACATCTTCTAGCCGGGCGAGATTTTCTAACTACTCGCAGTTGGTCTTCATTATTTATGTGTGTGTAGGGTTATCACTAGATCGACACACGACACTCACGATATTCGGTGACTTGTCGGTAAATGTTCCTTAGATTTGCTGATGACTGGATCCTACGACAGCGAAAGTGTCCCTGGACAAATTTTGCATTGTAAACATTTTCAGGTATTGCTACGCGCTCCGCGCGCTTCTGGTTGTGCCCTCACCGCCGTCCGCAAAACTTGTGAAATCTAAAATATAATTCATTCGAGTCAAAATTATACGGTTTCCATGCGGAAAGTCATTGTGTTATTAATTCACCATGAAGAAGACAAAATCTTTACCCCAAAAAAGGTTAAAACCATCTTCTCTATTGAAATTACATAATTATGTTTTTTTTTTTTTTCATTTCAAAAGCTTCCCGTACAATGCTATTGTAGTAATGACGTTCTGTAGTAAGTATCTTGGGATTACGAAGCTTAAAAATTAACAATAGTAAGTAATGTATTTTTCAGTTGGGTCTCAATTGCCTAACTACAATTCTAAAGAATATCTCGAAACAGAGGGAACAAATCCATCAACAATTGCAATTAATGAGTATCTCTGATTGGAATGTCAAGCTTCGGATCGGTTGTATAGCAGACGTCAATTTCAGGGCAAGATCGAAGTGAGGACATCATTTTTTTAAATAGAAATGTGGAGCATTTCGATGTTCGATCAAGAAAACAACGTATTATTTATATTGAGTAGATATTTATTATTTACAACAAAATTTATACATATTCATAGATTTAATCACGTTCTATTTCTCTTCTATAAAATCGTAATAGTATGTATATGGTATGTCATGTACACAAACACCGTTATGGGAAACTTTTATAGCAAATTTGTACTAAAATGAAAACAGTAGTTGCATTAAAGTAGGAGGCAATTGCGGGCCCGACCGCAGTAGCATGCTGAAAGCTCATTTAAACTTAAATTAAATGCTGTCATTCGACATATCCTGCCCTGCGGGACACCGCTTAATCTACAGCTTGATTTAAATACCTACAATAGTTGCCGTTAGGTGAGGCTTTGTATTATTATTTTATTTATTTAGCAAAGCAACAGAATTTTATGTATAGGATGTAATCGTTAAGTGTGCTCAAGCATAATTCCGTAAATAAAAGAGATATCAAAAACCTTTAAACTGTTATAGAAAATACGTTAATTAATGAGTAAAATGACATCAATTACTTTTAATAAATAAAACCAGAAATATCCAACATTTTAACGTTAAACGCTCCCCCACATTAAATATAACTTTCCGTACACATTTTGAAAAACATTTTCATGTGAA
>NW_020653220.1:0-17709 GCF_003589595.1 Hyposmocoma kahamanoa | reverse complement strand
ACCTGCCGCCGCGCCGGCTGCTGCTGGCGCACGCGTCGGCCGACGTGGCGGCGCCGCCGCTGCACGCGCTGGCGCTGGCGCGCGCGCTCATCCGCGCCGGCGCCGTCTACTCGCACCAGGTGAGCCCCCGCGGCCCGCCCCCGCCGCCGCCCCGCGCCTGACGCCGCCCCTGCCCGCAGGTCTACCCGGACGAGGGCCACGGCTTCGAGCGCTCGCGGGTGCACCTCTACAAGACGCTGGAGCAGTTCCTCGAGGAGTGCTTCGGCCCGGTGGAGGTCGCCGACTGGGACGCGGGCGGGATGGGAGGCCTCTTCCCGTTCAGGGACTAGCCGGAGGGCGACTCCGGCCGCGAACCGGCGACGGGCCGCGGCGCGATCGCTTCGGAACGAAAATTAAAAGACTTCAACGACGCGTCGATGGGACGCCGAGGACGTAGACTACCGCCCGCCGGTTTATCTGTCGCGTAACGAAACCGAGTGACCTTCCAAATTAACCGTGCCGCTACGATCACTCGGTACCGCCGCCTCTACATGAACCGATCCCCTTGTACCGCAAAATATTCCACAAAAGACGTGCAGGTTTTTGTGACAAAAGTGGCAAAACAAAATTTAAAAAACCAAATCGCTACTCAAGCGTGCGGAAGATCCGTTAAACTTTTTTGCCGCGTTTTACTATCAAAACCGTACTCCGAAACTCTATTAATTACGTTAAAATCATTCCTAAATGTTTAAATATTTAATAATACGTGTTCAATGATTGTAAGCAAAAAACTTTTCTCGAAACTTACGGTAACGCGATTGAAGAGAAAGCCAAAAAGAAAACTTCCAAATTGAGAATGTCACTCGTTAAATTGTGGACGTAACACAATGATGTTAGACCAAAGGGAATATTGTGTAAACTTACACATGCTTTTTAAGATTACATGCGTTATTGACAGACGTTGTAGTGTTATTTTTAATAATAAAATTTCTTAAACATTTAAACGATAAAACCATGATCTTTGCCCATTGACTTACAAATAAATGGACGACGGGTCTAATACAAAAACCACGAAAAAAATGTCCCAAGTCAACCTATTCGAAATTTAAATTGTAATGTCATCGCAGTATCGCGCTGTCAGTAGAACAAATGAAGACTAAAGCGGAGTGTCGCGCTCTGTATACGATTTTAACGCCTTACAAGTGCGGACACTTTTTAGCGCGGACCCGACGTCCATATAATTGTAAGTCAATGTCTTTGCCTTTTAATTTTGAATAACTTGTTACAAAAACACGAGTCACACTGGTTTTTGTTGCTCTTTAATGACATTTGTAATATTTTTCAGTTTGACAAATTACTACAAAATTGAAAAAAAAACATTTTTACCGATTTTATTTCTCCAAAAACATGGTTTTATACATTTTTATCATAATGGTGCGTAAGTAGATGTATACAGGTTTGTATAGAACCGTACAAGTCGTGTTAGTGAGCCTAATTCGCTGAATAAATAGGTAAAAGAATAAAAATTGTCAGACAATGAAATATGAACGTTGATGTTTATTACCTTTTATGTATGTTTATGTAGTTCGTGAACAATTTTACATAAAAAAAAATCATAATTAAAATATAAAAAAGGCATTGAAAACTTATTAGAAAAAAATACTAAGGCGCTGGGAAGTCTTTTTTTTTCGCTTATATGCATTTTTTTTTAATATTATTTAATCAATCTGAACTTAGTCAGATCACCGCCTTAAAAAATATTAAATTATTAATATTGTTCACATACTACGCAAAAAATTTGGGAGACGTCTCCTGAAATTTTCTTATGATTACTGTAAGGAAATCTCTATTTTAGCATAATGTATCACTCTATCTATATTTCTATACTATATGTCGCTTTCAATGTGTCAGATTTAGATGTAACATTGTACGTGTTCTCCTCATTTTGTGCTATCAGCAATTTTTGAAATCGGAATGGCTAAATGCGGAAAAAAGTTGCCATATACTGTTCTACACAATTAAAAAAAAAGCGAAGTATCTTAGACATTGATTATTGCTATTTATTGTGTAGTCTTGCGTCTGGTGGTAAGCGACACGCCTATCCATAACAGTTGCATTGGCGTTCAGAGCTTCAAATCACAAAGATCTGAGGGGCACTGCCACTGCCTTTGTCACCCTTAGACATAAGTTGACAAGTCCCGTGTGTCTGTAATTTCACCGGCACGCTTACCGCAGTTGGCAACAAACACACGGAAGGTGGCGGCAATACTTCCCTGGACAAATTCTTTTACAAGCAGCTCTACTGCTACTAAAACTTCATGAAGCCATTCTGACAATCGTAGATCAATAACTGTAGTCGTACTCTAGTCATTATTTTTTATTTCTACGAAAGTTTATATAACAATAGAATGTAAAATCAATGACAATAGAGGAAAAAACATTCAACAAAATCCCTTAAAAATCAAATAGGTATATTTAAAGAAGTGTCTATGAAATCTAAAACGATATTTTTAAAATTATTTATTTAGAAACTCAAGTTTCAAAAATCTTTATAATACCTTCTTCATTCTAAAAAAACTATATGTTAAAAATGTTCGATTGATGTTGAGACTTAAATATTAAAAATGTGATAGGTGGTTTTATTGTTAATTGATGAAATGGGGGCAAAACATTTTAGATAACATGTGTTCGATATTAAGTTTATTAACTTGAGTATTTTTGTAAAAATAAATGTCGCAAAGGGTGTATAAAGTTACAAACATATTATACGATTAGTCGAATAATGTTTTTGAACTTGGCGTAGCACTGCCGCCAAACAACACGTACAACACGAGGAAAAATATTTTCAATTCTATATTTAAATATGTTACAAAGATTAATTTCATAAAACTACGGCGAAAAAAACTCGTTAATAAATAAAAAAACAACGATCGCAACAAGCACATGGAAAAATTCGTAATGTCGGCTGGTTCGCAGCTTAGCTCAGTTGGGCGTCAGGTACGGCGTGCTGAAGGCGCTAGTTCAAATCCAACTGAATTAAAAATTTTTTTTACTGTTCAATCTTTGTCCCTATACTAACAATTAAAAGACACTAGTGGTGTAATTTCATAAAAATAATCGAATATCATGATAGTAAAATGTCGTGATATTCAATATACTTAATATTACATTCATAAAATTGTCTAAAAAAGAAAAGAGATTAGAACTAAAAATTATAATAAATACAAATTGTAATAGCGCCAAGAAGGAGCCAACCGAAAGCCCAATTAGTGCGGCGACCAATCAGGGCGCCCGCTCGATACCAAGATTGACATCTTTGCGCCACTAGCAGAAATTATTTTTTTATTATATTGGCAACGCTGCCTTATTTTTGGCACAAAATAAAAATCTCTTCATTTTTCGGACTTCATGAACGCTGGTTGTGTTTTATTATCGACCGCCATGCGCCATCTGTCAATTATCGTGCAACCCACTCGGCGAAAAAATATATTCTTTGTAACTTTTCACGCCCTTTTCAGTAACTTAAAAATAAGGATCGCTATCATCCAGATCACCGTCATTATTTCTCAATTATAAAACATAAAATATTAATTGTAAGTGAAATAAAATAATAAATAATTATATTCATAAATAATTATGTATTTCTATGTTTTCGACGCTCAGTTGTATAATTTACTTGAAATGTTGTTTTTTTAATAAAAAATTAATAAAATTGTTCCCATTGCCTGTTGTTTTAATAGACCTGTATTTAGTGACTCGGCCGTGTTTTGTTCAGAATAATTTTATCATAAAAATCACACAGCATTAATAGTTAACGCCTAAAAATACTTTTGTTTTTATGACACCAAGAGACAGGACACGCAAGTCGTACGCCTGGTGGGTAGCGACACGCCTGTCCAAAACCTTTTTCTTTATATAATATCAAGTGACGGGACAAACAGGTCGTGCGCCTGATGGTAAGCTACACGCCTGTCCATAACAGTTGCAGTGCCACTCAGAGCACATCCAATTCCAATTTATTTATAATGGCTCCATCGATTTATATTTACACGATGATTCTGCCAATGTCAGGATTGAAAAAAAAAAACACTTACGTTGGTGTGACTATGCACGGTTGGAGAGCTTCATATCGCAGAGATCTAAGAGGCACTGTCACTGACGCGGAGCTGGGCGGTAAGGGAGTGAAATGAAAATGGATGAGAAGCTAATTTAAAGTGTCTAAAAATTTCCATGTTTATGGGATACACGACTGACAACATACAAATGATAGCATTTGTATGTTGTCATATGTTGTGCAGAAACCAAAGATACGAATAAAAGCCCTGCTCTTTTTTTATATCTCCAAGAGATTGAGGGTCGTATTCTAGAACTCTACTCAATGCTCAAGTCAGGATTTGAGTATGATTTAAAGCACTAGAAGTCATACTCAAGTCCTTGCCATTAGGGTAGTATTTCCAGTACTTGAAATCATACTAAAGTCTGCTCAAGTCCTGACTTGAGCATTGAGTAGAGTTCTGGAATACGACCCTGAATTTGACTGATCGGAACACGGCTCAATGCAGCTCTGGTCTGTTCAGCTCAGGTCCACTCCGCCCCGCTAGTTTGTTTCCATATCACGGCTGTCTGTCGTGACTATAATTTATCGATTCATGGCAGGCGCCTTCTCGTCTGCAAGACAGATCCGTTTGATGCACAGCCGAAAGCGCAGGGAACGAGAGGGGAGAGTCGGGAGCATAAGGCGATTAACACACTGCACCGCGCCCCGACGGTGCGCGAGACGCGGAATCACGCGCGCGGTAGCAGAGACGCAGATCTGCGTGAACGCGCGGTTTAATCTGCGCGGGGGCAGCGATCTAACTGATCGCCGTAGTGATTGCACATGTAGCTGAGATCCTTCTTTGACAATCATGGTTAATAATACAGAACTCATTCAGGAAGCTGCAATTATACTGCGGATTGTTTTTGTTTACTCAAATAAAAAGACACCGAAGATAACATTCAACTTCATTACAAAGATTTAAGAAAATATGAAGATTAATTTTTCAACTACACACGAATGTCAACTGAATTCTTTGTTTATTTGTTAGGGAACATCCGAACGACAATTACTGGAATAGACACAAATTGATTAAAAATCTGCGCGATAGTGCGGAGCGCACTGTGCCATACCCTGCGGTGTCGAAGGGTTGAAGAAGGAAGAAGCGTTGTCTGTGTTTTCGACGGCGCGTGTTTTCCATACAAACTGAGGTACTTCAGTGCAACGTTAAAAACGCAGCCCCGCGCTCCGTCGCGGAGCGCGGTGCAGTGTGTTAATCGCCTAACACGTGCAGACAATAAATAAAAAACGTCACGACAATAGGAGCTGCGATTATCTGTCATGACGTTTTATTTACGACTACCTTACTAACGACTATCGTACTAGCTCTTCCCATTGTCTTGACAGTCCGTCATCGTAACGTCAAAAAAGTCGTGAACGACAGTTAATCATGTTGTACTATACGCTTATACTCTAAGACTATATGTGAAGAACTTTTAGCAGCAGTTGGCCTCCTTATGAAAGAGTTCGTCCATGTACTGCCACCTATTTCTGTCGCCAAGCAATAATGTGAGCATTACGGTATTCCGGCTTTGAAGGGTAAGGGTGCTGGTGAAATTACAGGCACATGGGACTTGTCAACTTATGTCTCAGGGTGACGGGCGCAGTGGTAGTGACCTTTAGATCTTTGCGACTTAAAGCTATGAGTGGTAACGCAACTATCATGGACAGGTGTGTAGCTTACCATCAGGGGCACAACTTGTTCGTCCCGTCATTTGATATTATAAAAAAAACTTCATTTAAAAATTATAACGACATAATGGGAACGCGCGCTATTCAGTCCCTTCGAGACTTCGAGACCATGGACGTTGCAATAGTCCGAAACGTCGAAGTAATTAAAATATATGTTACACATGATTAAGTCCCGAATTATAAATCAAATAAGGAACTGATAAACCACGACTGTAGATATTAATTTGTTGATTTCGTATTAATATCATTGAATTTGATTAATTATTATTTATAGGACGCAACTGTTTCTACAGAGCGCACTCATGCACTAGTTATAGTTCTTAGCTTCATAGGTAAACAATGAGCGAGGAACTGTAGGAGTCCTGTTTGTAAATTAACACTTTTACACATTTATCATTTACAATATTTATTTCAAACAGCATAGCTCGGGACTATATTCAACTAGATGGGCCAATACCACGAACTTTTTGTCATCCAAGTACGCAGAAACAGGACTAGGGTTTTTGGAAAATAAGTATATATAATGATTGGAATCACAATTTAGTTTATTTAATTATCTTACATTTGTATTCGCTTATAAATATTACTTCTGACTACTGATTAAGTTACCCGGTGTCAGCGTATTGCCGCAGGTGTAGCACCGTAACTATCTGGAAACAACAAATTAAATCTCGTTTAGGGGTTAGTGACATTTATGTCTGTATATTAAAAAGAACCCTCTATACAAAACGAAAAGTCACCATCTGCTGTAAGTGGTTGAGGAGTTGGGTAGTCTGCAGACTGTCCTGGTTGCAGAATCAAACCAAGGTTATCATATTAATGTAATATTATCGGATTTCATAGTATACAAAAGAACAATGGCAAAATCATTGTTAAAAGAATTAGTTAACGTCTTCAAATGTCTTAAGTTTAAATAAAATAAATTCATTAGGTTTTTCAAATTATAATAGCGGCCTATCTAAGTCTGGAAATAAAATCATGTTTAAAAGAATCTCTAATGATTAATTAGTATATAACCGGACTGAGATGTACAACTATCAGTTTCTTAATTTTGAACGACGTCTAGCGGCCAAAAACGGAATTTCAGTACCTACGTATGGAAATGGTCAACATTAAGTTCACGTAATATTAAATGTACTGATTCCACCGATTTGTAATAAGCCAGTAATAGATTAACTATTTCATTACAAAAAATAAAGTTGATAATTTCTTCACCAAAATGTCACGCGAGAAAATGGTGAATCTGACAAAAAAGTTCCGAAAATCAGGAATAGATGGCATGTTTCACAAAAAAAATCATTTGTATCCGATTTACCAGTGCACTAGTCCGTGGTATATTATTGATTAACTCAGATTTTTTTTTATGGCTTATGAGTAACTTCATGTCTTGTATACAATATAATTTCCTCTGAACTTTAGTCACGTCACAAACCCACATCATTCAGCTTCTATTAAGGTTTCTTTAGTTAATTTTGATATAATAATAATCCGAATATATTTTATTCAATTACGTAACACGTAACTTCCAAAACTTCAAACTGGAATATCTTTAAACTTCTCAGAATAGTAACATATTTTTCATAAACAGACGCATACAAATTGTGTCTACAAAAATGTGTATGGGAGTTTGACACTGTCCTTTCAAGATGAGTAGAAGCGAATAGTCATTTTATGACTGGGAACCTACTTTAACCGTGAAAAGAGATGATGGATGATCTTTAAGCGCAAGCCACCCAGCGCACGAAGCTAACTTAACTTAGCTCACGAAGTTGCATGCAACCAACTATGCCAGCTTAGCGAACTCAGCTTAGCTAGAAATAGAGACGAAATAAGGACCATCCATCCCTGGTAACCCATCAGTCAAATGGGCCTTATATAACTTTTAAATATCAACTCTCATTTGTGCTGAAATCACAAATTAAAAAGCTGAAATTGTACAGCGCCAACAACTGACCTGTGTGTACGTCTCCGAATATTACAAAAATATTCTGTATTTATTGTAATAAAGATCTCTAACTATGCGGGCTGTTCCATTGGGTGGCGTGGGAAAAACAGCCAAACATCTTTTTTAAGTTAGAAAACAAACGGAATCACATTGCATCAATAATTAAATAAGTAATTTTTCAATTTTCGTCCATTATAACAAAGTTCAAGTTAAACTGGTCGATTTGAAGTAAAACAATTGACGACACCGGGCTGGCCAATCGGAGCGCAGTTGTCACCATAATGATTTGGCAGAATAGTTTTCAAACAAATTAAATGATATTTCGTCTCTATTTCTGGTTATATACTCGATGTTTTAAACCTAACACTAGCTATTTTTCTAGCTACGTATTTTTCTTTACTAACAAATATATGGATGAATGTATCTGAAATAAAAGTGCCCAAGCTTTCTTGCAATGTTACAACGCCATCTAGTGCGATAAACGATTACTTACAGCGCCATCTAACGAATGACGTGGAACTAATATTAATTAACAACTTCGTTAGTAACACCCACTCAGTATAACCCTCTGTACTGCCTGCTCCCGATGAATAAAAGTGACTTTTTCGTTTAATAATCGATTTCTTGGTCAAACTGTAGGCAAAGTGCAAACCTTGTATAAATTTACTTCCAGCGGTTGTTCTCGTAGTCCCATTTCGAGGCCAGCCCGTCGATGGGGTTCATCTTCAAATCAAGCATGCGCTTCAGCTGCGCCTTCTGGTTCTCCTCCTTTAGGGAATCGGGCAACGGACTGTACACTGAAATTCAAATCAATTCCAAAATTAGTAAATGACAAATTGAGGCATACAAGGAGGATAAATGTACGTAGTACATTTAGTGTAGTAGTAGTTCAGGGGGTTTCCAACTTAAGAGACAACTCACAGAAGTAGAAACTCAGAGAGTGGGCTTCAGTAATAAGGTTTAACAGTCCAAGTTTGAATTATCACATATTATACATTTCTGAGCCCCTCAAGGTTTACGATCTCCAATTAATTCGTTCATGGCATCTAAGAACATCATCATTCAGCCATACGACGCCCATTACTGTGCATAGGCCTCCCCCAACGATCTCCACGACGATCGGTTCTGCGCTGCCCGCATCCATCGGTTTCCCGCGACCTTTACCAGATCGTCGGTCCACCTGGTACCTACCCATTGAGCGTCGTGCGGTGCGCGTTCGCCATTGAAGAACCTATCCGCCCCAACGACCATCGATTCCTATCTAAGAGTCGTATTCTAGAACTCTACTCAATACTCAAGTCAGGACTTGAGTATTGCAGTGGGCACTTAAAATCATACTCAAGTCCTTGCCGTTAGGGTCATATTTCCAGTGCTTGAAATCATACTCAAGTCTGCTCAAATCCTGACTTGAGCATTGAGTAGAGTCCTGGAATACGACACTAAGAACAGCACTTACCGAAAAGCTTCATGCCCATGTAAATCCAGACAGAGAGCGAAGCGATGACGAGGGACCAGCCTAGGATACCCTTCCACTCGCCAGTGGGCGCCTGGAACTCGGCAAACGTCTGGCAGTACGCCGCACGGTACAGGGCTTTCTTTTCTTCCAGAGTCAGTTTCTTCCAGTCGCCCTTCTCTTTCTCACGTAGAGCCTACAAAGATGTACAGGTAGGCGGTAGAAAATTAATTGATGGCCGCGCCTATGGGGTATCTTGCCCAGGGAGCTGGCAGCATGTCTCCATTGGATAGTTAAGTCTATTCTTTGGAAGTAACTGCTAGCCTTATAGTCAAAGGGGGCTTTGACAAGGCGACCTGAAAACTCCATAGCAAAAAGTTTCGCCTGTAAACGCCATGGACACTAAATTTTCACACCAATGTTTGATCATGTGTACCGCGATTATTGGTATGCACATTGGTATTGGTGTTATATGACAGATATGGATAAATTGCCCTTATGAATCACTCTGACAAATTTTGAATATCAACTGGATTGTTATTGTATAAGGATGTATGTATATATGTATTGCCCCTCAAGTGAATTTGTAACTTTGTGAAGGCAACTGAGTGTTAGCAGTTTATTTGAATTCCTTTAGCGCGATAGCAAATGTACACAACGTGTCACATTGACAGCGTTTTATATTTGGTTTAGTTTAGGTATTTCATGTCTCTTAATCTATCGTTATCATTTGTGTATCACAATTTATTCGTAGAAATTCTTCTTAACATAAATCACATTTTAATTACCTTAACGTCGGGTGTGTCGGGGCGAAACCTTACGGCGGGCATGGGGAAGTCGGACCGGTCGGCATAGTTGGGCTGGCCGTTGTATCCGAAACCGACCCACTCACGATTGCCGATCTGTATAGAGACAACCATATTACATTGAAGTAGAACCGTAGTAGAACTTTTTCAAAGAAAATCTATTGAATAGGTAAACTAAGAATGAGAAAAGATACGCTGATCTTGTTGATTGATCTAAAGAGCCTTCTACCTTTAGAAGAACTTGGATTCATTGACTCACTTATGTGCTGGCTTGATCTGACCGAGCTAGTGTAGACATCTCACAATAAACTTATTTCAACAACATGTCTCATGTCATTCTATCAACACAAAATGACAGTTGAATTAGATAATAATACAATTACAAAATTGTCAGTATAGTTGTTCCATATTTTGTGTTATAACAAAAAACGAGGCGGTTCAATTTATATGCTTTATCTGCAAATAGCCACGGCATCAAACTCTCTGCCTACACATCTGTTTACAAAATATTGCACGAGTCTTTTCCTCCGCGACCACATTTATTTAAAAAAAAATTACTATGTGATCAAACGCCATTAAGGTAACAAAAAATTATACCTTAGCAAGCTCACTGACAGAGCGAGCACCAGCGGGAACGCGAACTGCATCTAGCAGTGCACGGCGTAGAAGAAAATTCGCCATTTCTTTCTGTAAACAAAACAACTTCTTCATTTCTATTAAATGTCCTTAAATGAGCAGAGAGACAGCTCATGAGCTTGTAAAAGCGGAAGCCAGCCATGTGGTTTATCACCCCTGAACCCTTCATTGAGTTTCTGCATAGTCTACCTAAACACACATTTCCCGAGACATCTGACTATGACTCACGATGTCGAACAGCTAGCATTAGTTTAATGTTGAAGGCATAACTTAGTGCTTTTTAATGTTCAATATCGTAGCTCTCACGGCACACAGTATTTTGAGTATGGTGGAGTCCAACCTTTTGTAGATTTTGCCATGGCACAAATAAAATGCCTCTACATCTCCTAGATTACTTTTACTTTCGGCCCTCTAATGGCCATACAAAAATCACTCGTTTAAACATAAGCCCTAGATAAGGAAGCAATATCAATTATTATTGGAGCTAAGAAAATATGTCCGTGAAATGAGGCTGTCAGCGCAAAGTGATGTAACCCACATATGATTTTATTCTACAATATTACTCTAAATGACAGTGAAGCGCACAACTTGTTCGTACCGTCACTTGATATTATAAAAAATATTACATAATATTTATTTCATATTTGGATGGTATTTTCATGTACAAAAAATTTTAATTCTTTTTTATAAATTTTAAGTTTTATTTAATATCATGATGTTTGGGAAATTACTCCACTAGTTTTTTATAATTATTAATACAAAGCGAGTTCTTAGGTTTTCGCGATTGTTACACAGAGGAAATGAAGTTATTTTTCCCAATTTAAATCACGTATATTTGTTTTTTCAAACAAACCAATGTTTCGGGCCCTTTACAGGTCCCATGGTCACAGTATGTTTGAAAAAACAAATATACGCGATTTAAATCCAGAAAAATAGTTTCATTTCCTATATTAATACAAAGGTCAAACACTTAGAAAAAATTTCTTTGATCCGGCTGAATTTGAACCAATTTCTTCAAGAATTCTTTTTTTTATATTACAACTAAAATTTGTTATACTATTTTCAAAAAAAAAAAAGATACCATGACACACAACTCTCAATGGCTGTGCGTGCTGTGTGACCACCAGAGTAAAGGTGTGTTGTTGCAATCATCAGCTTTGTCCGATGTGGCCAATATGGAACATTCACTGGCAGTCACCCTTGTCTGATGTGACAGTTAATGTGTTAAACCATCATGATGAAACATATCAGAAGTTTACGAAATTCTTTAATAAATAAATAACAAAATAAGTGAAGTAGGGAGACCAGAATTAGGATGTACTTATATGGTTTTCAGAAGGTATTGTCTTCTGGTTAATGAATTATCTCTCCACATTTATAGTAACTGTATAGACATGTTGACATTTAATAAACGACATAACTTCAACTGCAATTGGTATAAATTGAACTGCGGTCGGTTGTATGAGTTTTTCCTTGAACTTCATAGAATTTTATCAAAACTTCCTTTAGCCATGTTTCAAACATCAGTAAGGTTATTATGTCATAATTGACTAATTTTAAACAACTAGATATACCATAAAAGTGGTTAACTAACTACGTAAGGTAATTAATAGGCAAGTCGAAAAGGTTTATCGTGATAAGAGGTTACCTAAGTTCTAACAATCAATACCAGTTATGTAACAAGACAATCTGTATAAAATCTTCGATCGTTACCAGAATTGTACATTTACTCATCTAAAAACTGTAATTACGTTAATTTATTGTACAAAAAAACAAATATTCGTGATTTTTGAACAAAAATGCACATTTTTTGAAATTCGAACCTAACCTTACGATGAAATATTGACACTATTTACACGTACTTACCGCTAGAAAACACTAACCAAAACACAAAAAATCACGGAAATTAATACTTAAATAAACGCAATACTCTATATTCTTTAGATTTTTACCTTTTAAATGTGATTTTTATCTCGTAAAATGTTATCACCTCCTCTATAAAATGACGTAAAAACCGCCCCACCACGCGCCCTAGCGGCGGTTTGAAATAAGTATTTGTTTCATTTTAAGCAAATATTTTTTCTGAAATAACTCAGAAACGTTACTTTGCTTTTCAACAAAGAACGGATTCGCTCTGGGCCTTTTGGAGGGAAAAGTGTCCTTTTATTTTGACTTTCAATTATTTTGTGAAATCTAGTTTAAAGTGGAATAGGATAGTACTATTGTTCCTTAATCGATTAAAACGCGAAATTATACGAATCTCGAACTAAAATACCCGTATCGGCCCGTTCTAGGGAATCCCGAGTCAATCCAACCACGCCGCCTCAAATTGCCTATCCTCTTTGTGGCGGCCATATTTACAGAAACATAATTAAACGAAGACATGGCTCAAAGGACTTACATCCAAGCCAAAATTATTAATAAAAAAAAAAAATAAATGGTTATTATTTAATTTTTTTTCTAGTCTCTAGCTTTCTCTACAGTCGTATTCCAGAACTCTACTCAATGCTCAAGTCAGGATTTGAGCAGACTTGAGTATGATTTCAAGCACTGGAAATAGGGTCATTAGGGTCAAGGCAAGGACTTGAATGTGATTTCTAGTGCTTTGAATCATACTCAAGTCCTGACTTGAGCATTGAGTAGAGTTCTAGAATACGATCCTAAAAAAGGTGTTATGATAATATTGGTCCGTTAGACGTCATTGCACGTTTCATATGAATGTTTTCAAGTTAATGTTTTTGATTTTATATTTTTATTTTTCATATGAATTGTCATTGTATACTATAATAACACTTAGTTCGTCCTAGGAACAATTCGCTATTATCAAAACAAAACAAATCTGTTCCAAATTTAAAAAATAATTATATTATTATGATTACAATTTGGTTTTACTTAATTCTTATTTAATTTTGTAAAGTAGTGGCCACTTTCTTTCATAACAAAATGTGTGGTTTTCATTTAAAATGTATGGTAAAAGGTTTTTGTGATTTCTGACATTTCGAGTACTCTTACCAGTCTTACCTCATTTGGTCCCATAGAGACTATTGATCCTTACCAGAGACCGGATCGAGTGGCATAAAAAAGTTTTGTAAAAATTGCCTTTTATCTTGGTGACCATACCATTTTTTCAAAATCTATGAATGCCAATCAAAATATCTTTAAAATTCATGGATAGTCTTCTATAACCGTTTTCCTGTAACTACAACTATTAAGGTAGCTGGCCTTGATGCCCCGTCTCAAATGTACACCCTGTTTATCAACAGTTAGATACTTAAAAAAAAGAAAGTTTATAAATAGAAATTTTCATCGAGGGCCGTACCCTGGAGCATCGTGCCCAGAAGGCTGGCAACATTTCACCTTTGAATTGCTAAACTTATTCTTTGGCGGAAATTACTGCCAGCCCTGTGGTGACCGGAGGTTTCTACGCGGCGCTTCACTAGAAGTTCCGCCTGTGGCCCCCAGTGTCCCAGGAATTAAACCGCAAAAGGCACAAAGCACTGAGCAAGGTTGGCGTATTTGAGGCTTTTGCGATTCTCGGCCGCTCTGGCCACAGAGCCTGCTACAATGTCCACACAGGTTGCGTCCCACACTAGCTGTCTCCCTAGCTTCCATGGACCGACAGTCATACAATCAGGCCTCTTACCATCATTGCGATAGA
The DNA here is from genome assembly GCF_003589595.1 of Hyposmocoma kahamanoa. NCBI lineage: Eukaryota > Metazoa > Arthropoda > Insecta > Lepidoptera > Cosmopterigidae > Hyposmocoma > Hyposmocoma kahamanoa. Next base: position 3,444 of record NW_020653220.1, on the reverse strand, counting down.
TGCTAGTGGGCTCGAGAACTGCTGGTATCGGTGAAGGCGCATAAGATGATGCTATTGAGCGCTGCGTGTCGGCCAACGAGCGTTTCAAGTACACGAGAGGCCATGGTGACCAAATTCGTCAACAGCATCACCACACATGCATCGATGGGGGTGGACTGTTGACTTGCCCCCAATCGGAGGCAGACAGCTAATGTGAGGAAAAGACCCGTAACGTGCCGATGCAGGCCGAGGATAGTGCCTCTAGCCAATACCCAGACTCCTTTTCAAAGGTGGCTATGAGACGAGCCCAGAGTGGCAGAGTGTATAAGTTCTTCTTGAACGTTCAAATGTCCCGCATTTGAACGTCCAAGCGTTTCTGGCCTCAGCCAAGCACGACAGCTCAACGGAACCCAACGAAGGGCCAAGGATGCTACCGTAGAGGTTTTTAAAAATTTTTCGTTTCTAACTACAATGTTTGTAACCGTCTCTCTAACATTGGGTAATGTAAATTTCACACAATTTGTTTTTTTCTCATTAAGAAGTAGGTTATTAACAGCAAACCAATCAACTACTTTAGATATAGCATTGTTCACATCGTCGTAGGAACATTGGTGCCTTTTAACTTTAAATAATAAGGAAGTATCATCAGCAAAGTCAAAGTCAAAGTCAAAGATTATTTATTCCATAGGTAAAATAAATTTACACTTGAAAACGTCACAGTTAAGCTACTGCTCGTTTCTAAGTCTACTGCTTTGTAATATGATTTTTCGATCAAAATATTTTCAATGTAGTTATTGAACTTAGGAATTGATAAACTTAATATATGCTCCGGAATCTTATTGTAAAAACGTATAAAGTTCCCCATAAAAGAGTTGTTTACCTTGGTTAAACGAAATCGTGGTACCATGAGTTTGGACTTAGCTCTAAGGTTAATATTATGGATATCTTCTTTCTTATTGAAATTATGTATATTTTTACGGGCATATAAAATATTTGAGTAAATGTACTGTGATGCCACAGTCATGATACCAGTCTCCTTAAACTTTTCTCTGAGAGATACCCGAGAGCCTAGACGGTACACAGAACGAATCGCTCGTTTTTGCAATACAAATATGGTTTGAATATCTGCCGCTTTACCCCACATGAGAATCCCGTAGGACATTATACTATGGAAGTAACTAAAGTAAACTAGTCTAGCAGTACTAACATCGGTAAGCTCACGTATTCTGCGGACTGCGTATGCAGCGGAGCTTAATCTGCTGGCCAGGGACGATATATGTGGAAACCACTGAAGTTTACTATCTAAGGTCACTCCCAAGAAGACTGCTTTATTAACAAGGTCTAACTTTTCTCCGTTTATTTCTATGCTTTGACTAGTCGATTTTACGTTAGGTAATTAAAATTTAACACATTTTGTCTTCTTGGCATTAAGCAATAAATTATTAGCATTAAACCAATAAACTACCTTAGAGAGGGTATCATTAATACGGTCATGGTTAATGTCATGTCTGTCTGTTTTAAAAATCAAGGATGTGTCATCAGCAAACAACACTATTTCGCAATGGTCCTTAACAAAGAATGGCAGATCATTAATATAAATCAGAAATAAGAAAGGTCCAAGTATTGAGCCCTGCGGAACACCCATTTTTACTGGAGAACCCAAAGAAGTCGCTCCATTTATGCCTACTTTCTGAATTCTACCGTTGAGATATGACGAGACAAGTTTCGACGCCTTGCCATTTACACCGTAATGTTCCAGCTTACTAATAAGAGTATTATGATCAACGCAATCAAATGCCTTTGAGAGGTCACAGAAAACACCAATAGCGTTCTGGGACCTTTCCCAAGCATCAAAGATGTGTTTTAGTAACGCTACCCCCGCATCGCTAGTCGATCTACCACTAGTAAACCCGTATTGTTCACTATGAAAAATATGATTCCTACCGAAATAGGACAGTAATTGAGTTAGCAGAACCTTTTCGAATATTTTACTTAAAGCTGGTAAAATTGAAATGGGCCTATAATTGCTAGGATCAACTTTCCTACCGCTTTTGAATAAGGGAATAACCTTGCTGTATTTCATTAAATCGGGAAAAACACCTTCGTCAACGCACCTATTGAAAGCTACAGCTAACTGTGGGGAAATGAGATTAATAACTGAGTCTATAACTTTAGTTGATATGCCCCAGAGATCTTCAGTTTTTTTAACATGTATTGACTTAAAAGCTTTTATGATGTCTTGTGGATTAACATGACGAAAATTAAATAAACTGCCACAAACGTTAACATTTTCCTTTAGGAGATCAATAGCAAGTGAAGGGGAGGAATTTAATGATTTTGTAGTGTTCACAGCAATTTCCGAAAAGAACGATTCAAAAGCTTGGGCTACTTTATCTTTAGATTTTATAAGTTTGCTGTCTAATTCTAAAACTATATCTCTATCGTGTAGTTTAACCCTGCCTGACTCTTTATTTATTATGCTCCAAGTAGTTTTAGATTTATTTATCGATTGTCTAATTTTGTCGCTGTGAAACTTAACCTTAGCAGCTACACAAACTTTTTTAAATATTTTCGAATAAATTCTAACATATTCTATGAAATTGGAATTAGTATTATAAGTTTTCATAGCATATAGCTCATACAAACGAGACCTACTCTTATGAATACCTACTGTTGCCCAGTCGTTGAATTTAGTCTCTCTATGGAAAGTTAATGTTTTCGATTTAAATATATTGTCAAATTCATTTTTAATTAAACCAAATATCGTGTTATATAAAGTATTTGGATCCTCCGGTATATGGGATAGGGAATTTAAACTGTTGCCGATATTATTTTGAAATCTAATTATTCGTTCTGTGGTAATCGGTCTGCAGAGAAATTGGTCTACCTTCTTGCTCATTTTACAATTAAAAGAAGCCAATTGGCCACTATGGTCGGATCTTAAGCAATTTATTATTGATTTAGACACTGCGTCTGTGTTACAAAAGATGTTATCAATACAAGTAGAAGAGGAGGCAGTAAAGCGAGTTGGTTCTAAAAAAAGATTAATCAAGTTAAAACTTTGAAATAAATTAATGAGTCTTACAGAAGTAGAACAGTTTTCCAACAGGTTTACATTGAAATCTCCACATATTACTACGTTTTTTTTGGTTGGAAAAATCCGCTTTAAACTGTCTTCCATAATTAATTCAAACTCGTTAAAATTAGCAGAGGGGGGCCTGTATACACATAAGACGACAAACTGATCCAATTCCACACATGAAATCTCAATAGTTCGTTCAGTAGAAAGATTTGTGATATCCTTACGCTCTTTAAATTTTAAGTTACGCTTAATAATAATCATGGATCCGCCTCTACTTAAGCTCTTTCTTATGAACGAACTGACTATTACATAATTTTCTATATTGTTAATGGCTTCGTAATCTTTCAGCCAGTGTTCTGTAACACAAAACACGTCAACGGAAA
>NW_020653219.1:0-13351 GCF_003589595.1 Hyposmocoma kahamanoa | reverse complement strand
CGGCAGAACGTTGATACGAGCTTCGGCAAGAATGCGTGTTACGACTCGAGCCGTGTGTGGACGTGCGTTGTCATGCATTAGTTGAAATGAATCACCCAACTGGCCTCGCAAAGGGATGATAACACCTGAAACAATCCTCTCTGCGTAAACTTGAGCATTGAGGTTACCCCTGATCCAAATGAGATCGGTTCTTCCGCCGATCCAAATACCGGCCCATATCATTATTGTTCCCCCACCATATGGATGAACTTCCTGACAATATCTCAAACGTTCATGACGTCCAGATGTTCTCCAAACTCGAGTACGTCTTGTATCCGGTCTCATACCGAAGCGGGATTCATCCGAAAAGCACACATAGCGCCAGTCTTCTTCCTCCCAGTTTCTGTGTTCGCGAGCCCATCGTAAACGGGTCCTGCGATTGCAGGGTGCAATAGGTGGAACTCTGAGCGGCCTTCGGGATCGCAGACCCACTTCACGTAAACGATTTCGGATTGTTTGATCGCTTATTAGCAAGCCTGAGGAGCTATGGAGCCTCGTAACCAACATCATGGCGGTCATGGTACGATTCCGTCGAGCAGTATTTTGGATATACCGGTCCTGTCTGCGAGTCGTGATGCGAGATCGTCCTCCATGTCGCTCGGCCACGCTGCCCGTCATGCGATAGCGCGTCCAGAGGCGACTTATGACGCTCTGTGTAGTGTTAAGAGTGAAAGCCACAGCACGTTGCCTGGAACCAGCTTCCAACATTCCGACGGCTCGCATCATCACTTCTCGGGTTAAATGATGTCGTCTCTCCATAATAATGTAAATTGTTTCGGTTCCGATGCAGATATTGTAATGATTTTGTCAAAACGCTATAACTCATTTTTATACAAAACCACATTGACAATCGATTTTCTTCTTATTATCGAATTTTAAACAATATTCCTTATTTAAATGTTAAAACTCACTAAAAAGTATCAATAGCGATACAAAAAAGTTAATATAATTAACCCTAATTGCAGCAATACTCTTAAACGTACTTGATCCCTAGACACTTTTGATGTGTGTATATATATATATATTCTTAAAATAAAAGTTACTGTCTTATTTCATTTCAGTTATTCCATTTTACTTTTTCTGAAAAAAAAAACAAAAACCAAATTTTTTAAAAAGAACCAGGGCGCTGTATTTTTTTTCATGTTACAACACTAGTGTTGTCATTATTTTCAGGACAGAGTGGATCTTAGAGTACCAAGGCATGGTGTGTCTCGCGGCTAATGGTGTGTGGTGGACGGCAGAGACCGAGGAGGCTTTTCTACGTATACGCAAGGGCAACAAACGCGCTATGAAAGACCATCTTCAGCAGCAGAACGAGCAGCTGGATGGGCTTGTCGTCAAAGTACGACAGGGTCGGTAGTCAGACACGTAAATTTTTCCATTCTCTAATATAAAATATTCGAGGGCTTTCATTATTTATTACGTGCTCTGTTTTAGTGTGTTTTCCGTTCTTCCGATCCATAATACGGTCAACAGATCCAATGCGAATTTTTTAACATTTACATAGAGAAATTCCTTGTTTAATTCGCGTCTAGCTCGTACTCAGTTTGGAAAGAAGGTTTTTTTTGAGGTTGGTCGAGAGATTGGGAGAAAAAAAATTCACATTCATTAACTGGGCTTTTTTTGGAATTATAAAAAACGTACCTAAACAAAGAAGCATAAACTTTTTCTTCATCCAACAGATTCTAGTGAAGGAAAACATCATCACAATGACACGATAATAATAAATCTTTATTACTAAAAAAATCTTAATCTTTATTACAACACGCAAAATAGGCGCCTTGTCGTCGAGCTGCGGACACCAGCCCGTTACACCAAGTACCAAGTATTACTAAAAACAAATCCGTTAAATGTTTGCAACCTCTGTTTCTTTAAGTTTTTTATAATGCAAGTTTTTGAAATAGATTAAGTATGTAAAGATAGAAAGTTTTCATTTAATACTTAGTGAATAAATACTACGAGTAAAAAAAAGTAATAATTACATAAATTAAAATGTTTGAGAATTTAATTTCACGGTATAAATAAAATTGCTTTGCTTGTGCTATCCAAACGACAGAATGAATTAGCGCCTCATAAAAGGCGAATTCTATTTACTAGGCTACATTATTTAAATTTCTCTGAATAATACAACCTCGCCGTCGCAGAGCGGAGTCCGCGTTGCCGCCGCGTAGTGACCGCGTGCGCCTGTCATGGCAAAATAAACTCTATTCATTTAGCTTTTTACTTAAATAAGCGTCCGGACACGCGGGCGAGTCTGGTTTGAATTTGATCTACGCCGCTGCCTCCCGGCGGGGTGAGCGCGATGAAATTCGTGTTGAATAAATGCGACCTGATGCTAAAAGAACAAAGTATAGACTGGTACGACAAACGGGAAAACAAGTCACATTGGATCGGATTGATTAATCGACTTATCGAACAGGCAGAAATTACATCGTAATTCGCTTCTTTTTGTTCTTGCTTTACAGACCTAAAACCTAATGACCGGTCAAAATTCCGAACAATCACGACGATAGATGTGCACATGAGAGATATAATCGAAGGATTTGTCCGCGACAATGTAACAGAAATTTCAGAGTTCGAATGGGAGAGTCAGCTTCGATTTTATTGGCTGAAGTCTTTCGATGCATTATGGGTTAAACAGTGTACTGGTAAGATTCACACAGAATTTCTTTTAATTCCTTTTGCGATCAAGTTACGGGCCTACCGCTTAACTGAGTCGGTTCCTGAGGTAGCTGCGCGGCGCGGTCGCACTGCACACGGGATCATTTCAACAAGATTTTTCTGACGATATTGAATAACAAGATCATTGAAAATAGTACCAAATGGCTTGTCTATTCATTTCAATTATCAATGAAATAGTTTGTGTTATTACTGTTTCACATAACAATAACTGAGTAATTTGGTAGGGAATACAAGCTTGTGCTTACTTTAGGTACCGGTCTCTTACAAATATAAATGTTTATTATATTATGCTTCAAATTTGTTATTCATCATCATAAACCCATTTGTACGCCCCACTGCTGGGCACGGGTGTTCTCTTAGACGAGAGTTTAGACCATAGTCCCCCACGCTAGCCCAATACGGGTTGAAGACTTCACACATTTTCCGAGGGATCTGAACCTTCTTCCACGCACAGGTTTCATCACGATGTTTTCCTATACCAAAAAGTTCATGGTTTTCAAATGAAATTGTTATTGTTGTGGAAAAAATAAAATATATCATTATTATTCGTCTCTACCATGGTCTGAAAGAGTAATTTACAATTTTTAAATGGAGAGGCGATATTCCCTGGCATAGTCGACCTGGGTAGGTTCAAGGGAGAACGCGTCACGTAGACGCGTCACGGCACAGAAATCCAACAGCCTTAGACTGTTGGAGAGCAGCCTCTCCAACAGTTTAAGGGATTCACTCGTATGCGGACAATACAATCTTGATTATTTCTGTTTCACGGTTTCGTCTTTTACGAGAAAGCTTCGACTTTTATATTATTTTTATGTTTATTCATTTCTGTTTCTTTTCTCAGCTTGTTAACTGGTTTTAAACACTCTTACAGCATCAGAAAACCCTTAGGCTAATTTCACAGCAGTGCGTACGGTCCGTACGGACAGTCCGCCTGCGGGCCAGCCGCACGCGTAGAATCCGCTGTGCTCTGAATCGAGTATTTAGTTTAGGTGCGGATATTCACGGAAGACAGTCGTCTACAATCTACGAGTATGTAACCAGGAATAGAGACGAAATGTAATTTAATTTGTTTGAAAACTATTCTTCCATATCATTACTGTGACAACTGCGCTCCAATTGGCCAGCCCGAATTCGAAACAATTGACGGGTGTCGTCAATTGTTTCGGCAATCGACCAGTTTGAGTTGAGCTTTGCTATAATGGACGAAAACTGCAAAATTATATATTTAATATTTAATTACCGATGAAATGTGATTCCGTTTGTTTTGTAATTAGATGTTTTGCTGTTTTTCCCCACACCACCAAATGAAACAGCACGCCATTGTTAGAGATATTATCTTTATTACAATAAATACATAATATTTTTGGAATATACGGAGACGTACACACAGGTCAGTTGTTAGCGCTTCTACGTATATTTCAGTGCAAACGAGAGTTGATGTTTACAAGTGATGTATCACTGATGGGTTACCAGGAATGTATGGCCCTTATTTCGTCTCTATTTCTGGTTATACTCGATGCCTACAATGAACGAATGGGTGGCTTGTGCGGAGTTCACGCGGGCCGGGTTCCGTACGGAACAATCCGTACCACTGTAAAATGATGTTCTAACGCTCCTGTGCTCCTCACGGACTGTCTGCGTATAAATCCGCACTGCTCTGAAACCAGCCTTACGAAAAGTAATCAGTAAAACTTGTCGACTATGCTTACAGGTACATTTGAATATGGATATGAGTACATGGGTCTGAATGGACGTCTCGTGGTAACGCCGTTGACTGATCGAATTTATCTTACCATAACACAAGCTCTTACCATGCAGTTGGGTGGAGCGCCAGCAGGTGAGATGCCTCAGTATCTCTTTTTATTATTTTATTGTTTTTGTAACAAATGTAGAAGTTTTGGTAGCAGAACTGCCACCTTGCCTGTTTCTGCCGCCAAGCGGTAATGTGAACATTACTCCGTTCCGATTTCGAAGGGTAAGGATGCTGGTGAAATTATAGGCACATGGGTCTTGTCAACTTATGTATTAAGGTGTCGGGCGCAGTGGTAGTGCCCATTTGATCTTTGTGATTTAAAGCTCTGAGTGGCAATGCAACAACAACAACTGCAAGTGTTAGGGACAGGTGTGTCATTTTCCACTACGCACGCGACTTGTTCGTCCTGTCACTTAGTTTTATAAAAAAAAGTTCCCGGATCTTGCCCACATTTTCTTATCGCATGTGATATGACATTTCGTTTAAATTATTTCATTAGATTAGATCTCCAATAACAGTTTATTTTTATCAAGGAAATACTTTATCTTTAACTAACATGTTGTTTTCATCTGATAATATGAACGTCCAACCGCTGTCAATCATTACACAAGGTTATTTACTAATATCATGAATCACAACTTTTGTTCCATTTTACAAAACTAAGTAAATGTACCAAAAATAAACTTATATGTTGTACTATCTGACACTTTTTATATCAGTATTTGGTAGTAAATTGAAACGGGCGTGTAAGTGTCCTCCCCGACGAGTACCACCCCAGCTCCTCGGTTTTGCTTCAGAATGGCATTTACGATAGCGGTTTCATTGGTTACCGCACAGAGTTATCACTAGTGCCCGATCTAAAATGTAATTGCATATTTTTGATTTCAATAATTGACGTTCTTTAATTTGTTTTCTACATAAATAATGATATTTAGAATCAAAAAAAGTTACTTTTATTTTTCATATTTACAGGTTTAGATCATATTTCTACACGAAACTTCCAATAATCTATATTATCGATATTACGTGATATTTTAATTAAAAATATAAAGGTGCATGCATGGTTGAAAAAATAGGTTTTAATACACTAAAAAAAATTAATAGTGTACTGTGTGGAAGATTAGAAGACAACATAGACGTGACCGACATAAACGCGAACTTGTGCAAATTTAAGTTTGCTCCAGTCACATCCTGTTATGATGAATTATTAAAAGTCTTAAAGCAAAACTTGTTGTTTATGATGTCAGTAATATAATCCTCCGAGGTGGTTAGTATACAAATGACTCGATGTATTAAATAAAATCTCAACTACGACTATAGTTTTATATTTCTATACTAAGATGTACACTGGCAATCATTCTACTAAACCTCTTCTCCCGTTCCTTATCTGACATCCGTCGGAAACAATATGTGAAATAGGTAATACTTAGATCAAATCTTTCTTTTTAATAATACCAAGTGACATGCCTATCCATAACAGTTGCAGTGCCACCCAGATCATCAAATCGCAATCATCTTAGGGGTACTGCCACTGCGCCCGTCACCCTGAGACATAAATTCACAAATCCCATGTGCCTGTAATTTCACCAGGACCTTTAGCTTTCATAATCGGACTACAGTAAGGCTCACATTACTGCTTGGCAGCAGAAATATGGAGATAAGGTGGCAGTACTTCTCTGGACGAGATTTTACGAGGAGCTTCTACTGCTACGAAAATAATTAGATATAATAAAATACTATAACGAGCTGCGGAACCTTGAACACCGCTGTAAAGTTGCCTGCTTATCGGTATTCTACAGAATAAATTACAGAGAGTGTGCCATTTACGACGTAGGCTTGGGTTCCACCTCCATGTCGTGGATATTCCAAAGATTCGCGCGATGCATTACGCTTCCACATGTGTATGGCGAAAGGCTTTGGAGTGGAATTCCCAGCCTGCAGACATATTTCTTGACTGTTATAACTTTTAAAGTTTTAACGTTTATCTTTTCAAGGCGAGAATGAATAGGCATTATTTAGTTAAGCATGTTCCATTGTCGATCTCATCACTTTCCACCAGATGAGATGAAGGTCAAATGCGCACTTATATATTTTATAAAAATAAAATAAAAATGTAAAGATATAACAATTCACGTTTTCATTCTTTAGGGCCGGCCGGAACAGGCAAAACAGAAACAACAAAAGACTTAGCGAAAGCGTTAGGTCTTCTATGCGTCGTCACAAATTGCGGTGAGGGCATGGACTTTCGTGCTGTGGGACAGATCCTCGCCGGGCTGTGTCAATGCGGTGCGTGGGGTTGTTTCGACGAGTTCAACCGCATTGATATCTCAGTATTGTCTGTAATATCAACTCAGTTGCAGTGCATTCGAAGTGCTTTGCTTATGAAGCTGAAACGATTTACGGTACGTTACAATTTTTCATCAATATACCTACCATCGTAAGCTTTAGTTTCCCTATAAACACAGTGTGCGGATATTGTGGAGTATAGACAAACGTTTGAAAGCCTCTATTATTCGGGACGAGCGCTTGGGTTACCGCTTAGAGGATGGAAAAAAATAAAAGAAAGGAGCTGCCCTAAGTACAGAATCAACGTGCATATTACCAAAATTTGAAAGTTACAAATGGCGGATTTCTTTAGTGTTGTACCATAATCTATCGATAAGTCATTATCGACATGCAAATGTATGGCTTGAATTTTTGTTTCTTTAGTTTACTGTAACCAAAGTATGCCTAAACAAACACAAGTCTGATAATTTAATCTCGAGTGGTATATTATTATAAATGTCAACACACATTTTTAAACTTCAAAAAAAAAATTATTTTCAACATTACAACTGGTAACTTATTTAGTAAAAGTCACCAAACTGCTGTGCAGTTTGTTGGCGACATGCGCATTCTTGCTTAATTATACCTACTTTACTTGTAATTAACATTACGTAGTATTAATTGTACTTACTAAATAAAATATAAAAATTACTTTAAGAGGTACGCCTTTAACCTACATTTTAGTACATATTTACATAACGTAAACCAATAAACCTAAATAAATAAACCTAATACCAATAAACCTAATGATGGAATAGCATTGTCATGTAATCTAGTTACATTTAAAGTTCTGTTAAAATTTGACTCTTCAAAATGAAGCGAAGAAATGAAGATGGTCTTTGATCCAACGTTTATATTCGGCAGTCCTATGATTTCCAACCATTCTTTCTTCCTTTTTTCATTTCTAGGAAAACTTGAAATAATAATAATAAAACAATAAAAACCTCATAGTGAATTGTTTTAATAACAGAATATCGATAATATGTATGCTTACAAGATCAACACTATCTCAAAATAATCGTTAACAACAATCATCAAAATATACAAACAAACAGGCAATCTAAAGTAACAAAAGCAAAATTTGGCAAGATTTATAAATAAACTACTTAAATAAGTCTAATTACATCAAATATTCGGGCTATTGTGTGATTTATAGACAAAAAAATAACACATGCCTGTGCAATGTAACATTCGATTGATTTGCAGTTTTTCTAAAGCCGCATCCTTTAATGCTGCAGCGTCGCATTTTTATTAATACCTAATTATTCTCACTGTCAATATTTTTGTCCAATTTAATTATAATACATGTGAATAATTCAATAATACATTTGGAAAAACATTTGTTTTGACATTTGATGTACTTCCCTTTGACAACGGTATCATGTACCTCATGTACTTGAAATGGCCACGGTTGGCATTTAAAATGACGTTACGAATTTTCGATTCCCGTGTTTGACACAGACCAATGTAATGCTATCTCTTTTGGCTTAAGACGGCACGTAATAGTTAAACAAAGACAATAATATGTTTATGTTTTCGACGACGAAATGCATCATATACATATAACGTCTGATTTATATATGTCAACGTAACATGTTCTTTAGTTTCCATAGTCTAAGGGTTACCGCCACAATGTGAATTTCAATTCATTTGTGGTACTAACTGAACATCTGTCGACTTCATGGAGTTGGATGTCAGGTGGCGAAATTTTACGTATTGGAAAAAGCTGTTGTCTGTATGTTAGCGTGACACGGAGACTTAAATAAAATTTATATGGCATTGGTAAAAAGATTTGTGCAAGGCACGTGTATAGATGTGTTATATTTTACACAAAAGTACATTATTGCAGAGGCCGGGATGTAAGGGATTGCTGGACGAGTACCAGTTAAGCAATCCCCGTTCCCGCCGAGGCATGTATAGAATTTTTCTCACACAATGTGAGGAAATAATAAAGGACTAAAGAAAGGAAGATGTATAATAGAAAAAGTAAAAAAAAATGTTACTAATATTAAAAGTAATATTTGACGTGCTAGGACAATTGCTAAAAGAATATGTTATTGTTTTTCCAGGCACATTAATAATAGTAGTCTACTGAAAGTGTGTCTATTACTGTTATTTATCGCTCTTCTCACTAGTGCACATTTTCGGGACCAAAAAAGAAAAAAATACGAATAAAAAGAATACCAAAACACGTTAGTTTAAAAGTTACTGCCATTTTCTTTTTTTAAGAAAAAAAGTACAGGTAGGTATTTTTAATTCTCGCAATTATGAAAACTAGGCAGTTGGCTGCATGAGATTTTCTTTTGCCTGTTTACATAATAGTTCAATAAAGATTTTGTTTAGAGAAGAGGGTGGGAGATTTTCATACTTACTTAGCAGCCTTGGCCGGGAAAAAGTCGCATGGTTCATAAATGACAAACTTTCCGTGTTCCTTTTTAAGAGTAATGCAAAAATTTCCGAGCATGTTTGAGAAAAGTTAATTTGACGAATGTTACTTATAATTATTAATACAGATGTAGTGAATAATCCTTTCCTTTCGTATTTTCTCGGAAATGTTCGTTTTTGTCTTACTACTTCACTCGCACTCAGTACCCCTCGAGACAACGTAGGGAAAGGTCGCATTGCAAGAGGAAGTATCTATATAGAGTAGTTAATACCACAGAAATATATTTATGTTAGATTTTGTGATAAACTTCATGGACTCGTGTATTAATGCAGGCCACCTATATTTTGATAGACTTTTTACATGTCACTCTTGTCTGTCATTTTTGTAAATAATAAACATTGATTTTATTCGATCCACATTAACAATTTATAACAGACATGCCGAAAGCACTAAGAAAAGGGAAACGTTTAGATCGGCAAGCCTCCGAAGTTATTTTCAATATTTATTTATATTTCTTAACTGAAAATGATAAATTCAAACATACCAACTATACTGCTTACTTTTGTAAAGTCCAAAAACGAGTTTCGGAGGCCAGTGGAATTTCTCAACGAACAGTAAATAAAATATTGCAAAAAGAATACATAAATCAATCTACCTCCAATAGTCCGAAGTCGGCAAAGTTGGGTAGACCAAATAAATTATTTTGTCTAGGTCTTGACGATTTTGACTACAACGTTATACGCCGATTAGTGTATAATTTCCATTTGATATACAAACAAGTACCTACAATTAAAGCCCTGAAGTTCAAGTTATCCGAAGCCATAAATTTTAAGGGATGTGACTTTACGCTAAGAAAAATTCTTAGAAAAATGGGATTTCGGTATAAAAAAGTTGAAAACAACAGAAAATTACTTATCGAGAAAGATGATGTTCGTTTAAAAAGAGTAAAGTTTTTAGCCGCGATAAAAAAGTACAGATTGCAAGGGAGAGAGATTGTTTATATGGATGAAACATACGTCCATACCTCACATTTGGCAGTTAAAAAAAAAAAAATGTAAAAGCTGGGCTGACTCGTCAGAAAACGGAGTGAAACAGTTAATTTCTAAAGGACAACGTCTTATAATAGTGCACGCTGGTAGTAGAAAGGGGTTTATACCTATGGCATTGTTAATGTATCAGTCTACTGATAAAACAGGTGACTATCACAACGCGATGAACAATGAAAACTATGAAAAATGGTTTCGTAATCAACTCATTCCAAACTTAGCTCCACATTCGGTACTAGTAGTAGATAATGCTGCATATCATAATAAGTACGTAGAAAAACCTCCTAATTCAAATACCCGTAAGCAAGACATGATTGATTGGCTATCCAAACTTAGCGTTCCAATTGATCCGTCATTAACAAAAATTGAAATATATGAAATTATTTGCAAGTACAAACAAGACTTTGTAGAATACTCTATAGATAAACTTATGAACGAATATGGACACAGCGTACTAAGATTGCCACCATATCATCCTGATTTCAATCCGATTGAAAACATATGGTCTCAAATAAAGGGATACGTATCCAAAAGAAACATCAGTATGAATATGACTACTGTGAAACAATTGGTACAGGAAAAGGTTAATATGATTGGTTCCGATGTTTGGGCCAAAGTATGTGACCACGCCATCAAATGCGAAAACGAGTACCGAAAACACGAACCTGAGTTGGAAAATTATATGGCTAGTTTTGTAATCAACGTTGATGAAAACTCTGACGATGATACACCAGAAAATAGTTCTGAATCTGACTGTGATATGGAAGTTGGAAGTATTGTTTCGCATCACACTGTCCACCCCGCTCCTCCTCCTCTTATCCCGCTGTCATAATCGAAGTCGTTCATCCAATCAGAAAATCATATTTATTTATATTAATTTCTCTGCTGGTTTGTTTTGTTTTATGTTGAGGTGTCTTTTTTGTTATGTCATAGTATTTTTAATTAATTAAAAAAATTAATTGTTATAAAAAAGGTCTGCAAAATCCTACTGTAGTTTTGACTTATAGTTAGACTTTTGGGGTTCCAATCCTTATAGAATCATTAGATCATCCCAACCGGAATTTGGTTTTTATCAGTGCATTTTATTGAAATAAAACGTCCTCGGTAACTAGTTATATTTTTGTTTACCTAACGAATTCTTTATATGATAGAATCGTGGTGGTTTTAACATCTCAGTGTAATATACGTCAAACGGGCAGTTTGACATTTGACATTGATAAATAAAGTATGCGATTTATTTGATACCTACACGTAATTTAATAATACAGTAATTCATAGACACATCGGCACCATTCGGGTGTTATCGTTGTTCCGAGTTTTGCCGATAGGAAAGGATTATTCACTACATCTGTACAAAGATCGAACACTCAGAAAAAATTCCTTCGATCCGGTCGGATTCGTTTCGTTTTCAAACTAGTGGAGTAATTTCACAAAAAATAATTGAATATCAATTCAATAAAAATTTAATGAATGTTACTTAGTTTTATGGGCACTGTTACTGAATGAGGTATTATTTTGTCTATTACATCCTGTATAGTTAACATTTCTACAGTCCAATGTAAGAGTACCTATTATAATATAGTTATTATTAATATTACAAATACAATTAATAATAATAATGTGCCTACTGACAACAGTTTGCTGTTGCTGTTGCAAGGATTTGTCCTTGCGAGGAAAAGGGCGCGTTCCCACTGTGTCGTCACGTTTTATTATCGTTGGACGACTGTCGTGTCTAGCCTGTTCCCATATCACGACCATCTTTTTTTTTAACTGCCTCCGTGGCCGAACGGTTACCATGCCGGACTGCCACGCAGAGGTCCCAGGTTCGATTCCCGGGCCGGGAGAAATATTTGTATGGCCTACAATTATTTCTCTCGTGAGTTTGGGTGTAATTTGTGGTTGTCTATGTGTGTGTCCATGGCACCCGCGACACAGGGTTTCCCTAATGCGGGGCTATGTTGAGTGTGTGAGTGTGTGCGTTAGTTATTATCTGTCGTGGACGATTTTTCATCGTTGAACGAATGTCGTGACTAGCTGTTCCCACTAGATCGTGACGACAATTTATCGTTTCACAACAGCCTCCTTGTCGTTTGCACGACAGAATCGTTTGATGCACTATAATCGCTTGTATGTTCTTTTGGAAGCCGGTAGTGTGTGTTCGCTCGAAATGGATGAAGACGAAATTTTAATAATGTATTACTTTTTTAAAATGCGGAAGAGGAAGCAGACAAAGAAAAGAAAGTTTTGGGGACATTCAATGCTACAAAAATGAATTCCATTAGGGTTATGTCAAACGTTTATTGATGAACTAAAAAGTGATGATAGAAAATTTTGGGACTATTCAAGAATGACAATTTCCACATTGAATAGTCTATTAACACGACTTGTAGAGCACATTACAAAAGAAAACACAATGTATAATTAAATTTGAACAAAACTCAATTCACAACAAATATTTAGGGTTTTAACCCGATATAAACCAGGCGTTAACAAAGCGCCGGGTTAAAACCCGGGCGCTTGCCCATCTCTGACTACGACCCAACGCTATTGCAAAGCGATCAGAGGGCGCGGGGTACGAGAGGGGAGGGCAGGGAGCAGAATACGTGCGGACAGCAATAAATAAAACGTGACGACAATAGGATCTAGCTGTTCCCACTGTGACGACAGTTTGTCGTTGTAACGATAAAAAATCGTGAACGACAGTTAATCGTGTCGTGCTATATGTGAACAACTTCATTGAAATATACAAGTCACGACACTGTAAACTGCACGACAATCTGTCGTCACGACATTGTGGGAACGCAGGGCGCGTTCCCACAATGTCGTGACGGTGTGGGAACGTCGTGACGTGAATTAAGGTGTTCGCCTAAGTTCCGAGCGCCTCTGAACTAATATTATTCTTTGGAATATATATAATATATAAAATATATATAATATATAGAATATATATAATATATATAATAATTGGCTTTTTATAAGAGCTCGGTCGTTCAAAAAGCATTATCGAAGATGCCGCGATACTCACCGCACCGTCTTACAAGAAAGCGGTTCCATTTTCGGCAAATTAATTAGCGTTATGCATAATGTGTGCCGTTTTATACTTAGGAAAATAAAGTTTAA
>NW_020653218.1:0-20290 GCF_003589595.1 Hyposmocoma kahamanoa | reverse complement strand
ATCAAACGTTTTCTCGGTCTACTAGGATACTATCGAAAATTCATTCCGAATTTCGCTAAACTGACTAAACCACTTACTCGGTGTTTAAAAAAAGGCTCTAAAATAACTTTTGATCAAAATTATATCAGTTGTTTCGAACATTGTAAAACTCTATTAACCAATGATCCGATTCTCCAATATCCAGATCTTTCGAAAGAATTTTTACTAACAACCGATGCTTCAAATGTAGCAATCGGGGCTGTTTTATCTCAGGGAACCATAGGCTCTGATAAACCTATTGCCTATGCATCTAGGACTTTAAATTCAAGCGAGCTTAACTACAGTACTATAGAGAAGGAGCTTCTGGCTATAGTTTGGGCTACAAAGTATTTTAGACCCTACTTGTTTGGCCGTAAATTCAAAATTTTAACAGACCACAAACCTTTGCAGTGGATAATGAATTTAAAGGAACCGAATTCTCGCCTTACGAGATGGCGATTGAAGTTAAGCGAGTATGACTTCACAATAGTCTATAGACAGGGCAAAGCCAATACTAATGCCGACGCTCTGTCGCGTATTGAAATTAATAATGACGAAATAAGCTCCATAATTGTGAACCCTACAGAAGACGCTCCCTCTCTCGATGATTCCAGAACCGTCACAGCCCCGGAAGCTGACGATTCTAAAACCATTACGGTACACACGGAAGAAGAGAACCCTATACTAGAGATCCCCATTACAGACGACGCCTTGAATAAATTCACTAAACAATTAATTTTAAATGTTGTAGGAGATATCAAAGGACGTCCTGTAATAACAAAACCCTTCGAAACGCACACGCGTATTTCCGTTCAATTATCGGAATCTAGCTTAGAAGAAGATGTGATTAACGCCATCAAAGAATATGTTCACCCAAAAATTAAGACAGGCCTTTTTATCAACCCACCTGAAGCTATGTACGTAATAGTCCCAATTATACAAAAAACATTTAAAAATTCGGCTATGAACCTTATGATTTCTAAACTTGAATTAGAAAATGTTAGGGAATACCTAAGGCAACAAGACATAATCAATAAATACCATGATGGTAAAACCAACCATCGCGGCATTAACGAAACCTATCTAACATTATCTCATAAGTATTATTGGCCGAAAATGCGGGAGCAGATAGTGAAATTTATTAACGAATGCACGGTTTGCGGTCAAGCTAAATATGATCGCAACCCCATTAAACAACAGTACCGTATAGTTCCTCCAGCAACTAAGCCATTTGAGTTCGTTCATTTAGATTTATTAACGATTCAAAGTGAGAAATTCTTAACTATTGTAGATGCTTTTTCCAAATATACACAGGCCTATTACCTGAGAGACGGAACAGCTCTCAGCGTAATACAAGCATTATTAAGATACTGCACTCATCATTTAATACCTACAACTTTAGTAACGGATAATGGCCCCGAATTTAGTAACCAACTCTTTGCCGAATTCACGAGGTTACATAAGATACAACATCATCGTGTCGCACCTCACGCCTCTAACGAAAACGTAATCGTTGAGAGATTCAACCATTTTAGAACATCTTCGAATCCTAAAAATTGATAAGAAATCCGAATCAGTAATAAACCTAATGCCGTACGCCCTTCTGGCTTATAGTGACACCATACACAGCTTCACTAAATGTAGACCGATTGAAGTGGTAACAGGTCACTTTGATCCCCGGGATCCCCTTGATATAGATCTCTCAGCACATCTATTACAACAGTATATAACTAATCACCGAGATAAGATGCGTAAAGTATATAATTTAATTCACGAATCTGGTACCTCATGTCGTCAGAAAAACAGACAATCGAAATAAGGGTCGTGAACATGAAGTTGAGTATTCCCCCGAGCAACAGGTTTTTGTACAGAACCCACTTGCGTCCCGTCAAAAACTTGCTCCTCGCTATACTAAGGATGTTGTTATGGCGGATCTACCTATTCATATATATACTAGGAAGAAACGTGGCCCTGTCGCTAAATCTCGACTTAAACGGATACCTAAAAGCGCCCAATTGTTGCAGGATCCTCTTGGCCCTACATCTTTTCCTGCAACCAGCTCTAACGCAGGAAATAAAACTTGAGAATCTGGATGATGGACCCGGTGTATTACCATTTAAATTAGGCCCCACTAATATTATATCCAGCTACCATTCGTTTTTGCAATATGTCAATTTCCAAGATCTACAGATTAAATTCAATTCCTTAAATAATCAACTAATTAATATAAGTCCTGACCTTAATAATAGTACATCTTCACTGTTCGAACCCCATGTTAACTATTTGAAAAGTAAACTAAAAACTTTATCTAAACAATTATTAACCTTTGAAACTAATCGTGTTAGAAGAGGACTTATTGACGGTTTAGTGTCTGTAGTGAAAAGTATAACAGGCAACCTCGATTATACGGACGCGTTGCACTATGACAAAGTCATTAGAGATCTACAGAATAAAGAAAATTCTATTATATCCGAACTAAATAGTCACGTAAGTTTAACTAAAGAATGGTCATCTCAATATTCAAAAATTATCGATAGTACAGTCTCTAATCAAAATAACATAGAATTGATCATGAATAAAATAAGAAATAGTGTAGCTACCAAGGAATATGATTTAGTAAAGTACGCTCATTTAGCACAAGCATTTCTCATCATTGGAGACAATATAGATATCAATATAGATATAGCATCTCAAGAGATAACAAAATTACAAAATAACCTGGCCTTCATTCGAAGCTCAACCATGCATCATTCCATTATTAGCCAAGACTCAATTCGGGATCTAAACAGTAAAGTCAAGGCGTTGTATGGCGAAGGCAGTATAATAGATTTAGAAATTAGAGAATATTATGATATAATTAAGTTAGGTTCTTATTACGTAGGAAATAGTATAGTAATAGTATATAAGTTTCCTATTATATTACCCCAAACTTATAATCTTTACAAATTATCTATTATACCCAATAAGAATCATGAGATCCTTACTCCGTTGTCCCCATTCCTCGCTATCCATCCGAAAGATTTCATGTACATAGAGGCAGAATGCCCGAAGACGAGTAAAGGGTATCTATGTGAGGAGATGCGCAACCCGCGGAGCCAGATGACCCCAGACTGTATTCATCAGCTGATTACTACTCAACAAAGAAGTCCTGCATGTAGCCCAGTCACCATTTTACTAGAAAATCCAGCCTTCGAGGAGCTCGACGATAAGCACTACACAGTCAACTTCCCGAAACCAATCAAGGTGCATTTATCCTGTGGACAAGATCTACATCAGATACTTCAGGGTAGTTACCTCATCATGATTCCACACAGATGCTACGTCGAAACACCAGAGTTCCTAATCTCCAATACTAAAGATCGTATAAAAGAACAAGCCATGAAGATTATGGACTTACCGGAGAAATCTAGCATCACGTCATCTATAACACCACCCTTCAAGCTAAATTCTATAAATTTAGATAATTTACATGCAACCAATTCTAAGATTGCACTGCAGCCTCCGCTGAAGCCGCTTGCCGCCACCGACTACAGCCTATATCATACAACTATTCCAATGTATGCATTACTATTCGGTGCATGCGCACTGACCGGCGTCATGTTGTATCGAAAGTACACGAACAAGACTAAAATCAAAGAAGATGATTCACAAGAGGTTCGCCCCCAACATCCAGGAATCTATGCTATTCCAAGTTTAACAAGATCGGAGACG
Source organism: Hyposmocoma kahamanoa (assembly GCF_003589595.1). Classification (NCBI taxonomy): domain Eukaryota; kingdom Metazoa; phylum Arthropoda; class Insecta; order Lepidoptera; family Cosmopterigidae; genus Hyposmocoma; species Hyposmocoma kahamanoa. The sequence goes on along the minus strand of NW_020653218.1, from coordinate 16,561 downwards.
ACACAACTTCCAGCTCAATTTACGACAAAGATCTTCAATAGTCGCTGCACTGGGGATGGAGGTGTTACGCAACCCTAATACAAGTAATACGTCGAGTAAGCACCGCCCCAATTCAATATGGACAACGACCCATTGCACGAGGCGCCGATGCAGCATAACGTGACCGGCTGATGACATCAATCACCTCATCGTGGCTTTTTTAAAATTAATAAAATTCATTCTTGTACCTACCATCGGTCGAGTCTCATATTTGTATTGTATTGTAATTTTAATTATACTTTATTAAATAAAATTGATTTTTTTTTTGGATCTTCCGCTGCAAAACCACATAATTAGTACATAAACAGTGGAGTCAAACAATAATAGTGATATCTAATTACGTAATGAAGAGACCAGCCAACAAATTAGACGAAATGTTGTACATTTGAAACGGGTGGAAGGTCAGTGGTAAGACTAAACCAAAATAGTTCACAAAACGATGTTCATGTAGCTATGGATACTCGATGTTATGGATAAACAAAATTTAGAATAAAAGTATGCTCTTATAATAAGTAAAGTAATATACCGTTATTTGATTTAAGTAATAATTTTGAATGATAAATATGAAAATAGTCAATTAAAACGATTAATTTGGAAACAATGTTTTTTTTGTTGAAAGATAAACAATTTGGAAAGAAAATAATAATAACGAAGGGATGCAGAGTATACATATGTATACATATATTAAGTTATACAAAATAAATAAGTAGTCGTTCTGTCGTTTTGGACAACACACATCAGCGTTTGTCGACCGTCGCGGAGTGAAGACGTCTGTCTGTGTGCCAACGAGCCGATATTCATCAGTCCTCCTAAGGCCTACTATTAAAGTATACTACAGTAAGTACTTACCATTATAATTTTTTATTTTACATATAATTTTCTTTAAATTTATCAACAAATAGTGGAATGTCAAAAACATTGCTAACAATTTTTTTTAATACAATTAACTTTCACAACCACAGAAAGTTCACATCCGCTTATGCTATGCAACTTTAAAAACACATAATTATAAACTAATTAAGTTTCATGAGGTATTAAAACAAACAATCATCACGACACTACAATAAATCACGAATATTTGAATATAAAAATATTACGTAAATGATTGAAATCGTATTTAAAAAGAGTAAATAGCTCGAACGCAACCACTTTGGAGACGAGATTGGCATATTGACAGCGTTGAGAATAAATAGTAATAATACCACGCACAGTTTTACAAACCATACAGTTGCGCAATGAACGTACTTGTGCAGAGCAATGAAGACGGACTCGAGGGGGGTCGGGCGGCTTCGGCCGATGCAAGTGAACATACATAGTTAGCGTGCCGAGCGCTAAGGGTTGACGTGATTTCAATTATTTTTGAATACGTTGAGTGACTTCTACGAAAATCGTTGTGTATATATTATAATAGTGCAAAACTGTTCTGTATACGGTTGTACAACGAAATCCATGTCCAATCCAATGCAGATAAATGTTTTACCATTTCTTTTACAAGGAAAAGAAATCCAATAACGTACCCTTATAAAATTTGTGGACAGGATCTGAATCGCGTAAGTGAGATTAGACACCTGGGTGTGGTAATAGACTCCAAACTTTCACATTTCTCGCATGCCGTAATAGCAATATTATTATTATAAATTGTATATAACACAAATTGGAAATAGCTGAACTGGTTCACTGATGGATTGCAAAGACTATACTTCTTTTTATTTAACATTTTTTTTTAATCTCACTCAATGCATTGTTAGTAATTATTTTTCAATTCAATTACGACTTGTGTTCCGTTACGTACACGACCGGTCCTGAGCGCAGCGAGTTACCTCTGTGTGCACTCTTGCAGTATTCGCAAGACGAAATACGCATATTGCTGAATATGTTTTTTCTGTTCCGTTGTTCCTGTGCACGAGTTCTTTGTGTTGTATGTGTTATGTCTATATGTCTGTGGCTATATCTATTCATAACTTGAAATTGTTTATCATAGACCACATACTTATACTTTTATTTCTTCCGTGTTGTTTATTGTGTATCAGATTCTGTTTACCTACTTTTTGTATTATTTAATGTATATTTAGGGTACTATGGGTTTATTTATAAGTTAATTTTAAAATATGTATTTTTTTATATGTGTGTAACTGTTTGTCCCTCAATAAATTAAAAAAAAAATCCAACAGGGATTTAAAATTTCATAGATTTCCCGGTGACGCGAGGTAAGTTTTTCCTATATTTTTGTAATACGTACGTATACTTGACGAAATATTATTTGCACCGATTCGTCTTATCTTTTTATCTTTCGAGTACAATAGGACAAAAGATGAGCCGTCACGGTAACGTACGTGCCATCTGTATAGTGCAAACAAGTAGTCTAAACACTTTTACGCTTTGCCACTTAACTCTGACCTTCATAATCTTTACGTGGGATAAACTTTGCTGACTTAGTAAGAAAAGAGTCGGTACTCAGTTTTTTATCGAGCACCTACAGTTTAAAAAAATAAAACGTCCTGATGATGACTAAAGTACTCAATGACCAACGATAACAGCCTTAGAATGATAAGTTTAGCCGCATCCAAATTAATGGTGACCCAATCACCATTGATTTGGATGTGTTGTGTCCTCATAAGGACATACATAAAGGAACGTGGTAGTCATCAGAATGGCAAACGGTGAATCAAATCGACCACGTGCTCGTTGATAGCAGGCATTGGAGTGCTATAGATGACGTCAGAACTTTCAGAGGGGCGGACTGTGTTAGTGACCATCATTTTCTGGGAGTCAAATTAAAATCCAGAACAAAGAGCACAAAGAAATCCCGAAGTGCAACTGAAGAGCTCCAAATCAGTACGGAAGCACTAAAAGACAAGGTTTTGCAGGAGCAGTTCAGACTGGAACTTAGAAATATTCGAGGCTTTAACCGAATTAGGAAGAAAACCAGAGATTTCATAAAAGAAGTAGGCCTAAAGGTTCTGGGAAGATGTAAACCCCGCAAACGAAGAAAATGGAGAACGGATGAATGTGACCGGGCCGTGAAAGATAGGCGCAAATTCAGAATCTGGAGGGAAAAGTACTAGGAAGCTAGATGCGAGTTTCTTAGGGTACTAAGACAAGCAAAGCGAAGATATAGGATATCTTCTCTCTCAAGGTGACACCCGTAAATTCTATCATGGAGTTAAAACCGTTCGTAAAGGATACGAATCTACCACTCAGTTGCTCGAAGATGACGGTGGTGATTACAGGTCCCAATGAAATTAAGAGCGTATGGCAGAATTACTTCCCCGATCTCTTGGACTGCCCAGTGAACCACGCAAACCGGGAATATGAACCATCTAACGGTGGAGAACCTTTGAGCTTTGAGGAAATTAGAAGTATATTATACGCCTTAAAAACAACAAAGCTCCAGGTATCGACAGACTGGCAGAAGAACTGTGGAAGTATGGAGGGGGAGACAGAGATTTAATATGGCATGAGAAACGGCAGCCAGCTGAGTGGAATGTAGGAGTCATCAGCCCAAAACACAAAAAAGGATATAAAAAGAAGTGCTCAAATTACAGGGGAATATAATGCTAGAGTAATGACTTTCGACTGCATATAAAGTTTTCTAATGTTCTACTGGCCAGATTAGGAAAATATACCGAGGAAATTCTTTCACCGCCCCGCGGGAGCAGAGCCGGGGTTATGTGGGACTGGGCTGAACCCTGAAGGGGAGCAGCCCGACCGCACTAAACCCCCGGAGTGTTCCTCCTCTCCGCTGTAGGTGGGGGTACGGGTACGCTGTTGCACTCGTCCGCGCCCCCACCAGCGGCTGGCCGCGCCCTGCGCAGCCCCTCCCCGAGAAGGGAGACACATCGGTCCCCCGGCTCCGAATGTGAGGCTCGCCGAACACCAGACGAGCCTTCCATCCCGGGCCCCTTTATGCTGGGCAACGAACTCCCCCGAGTCCGCTACCCAGGGGGCCAGGACAGCATCCACTCAACTGTGAAGTTCAGTGGCTGCTCCCCCAGTCCCCGCGGCGGATCTGATGACAGGCTCCGCCGCAACACCTAACGCGCTTCCGCGCGGACTCTCCGAAGAGAGTCCCTTGGAGCGCCCACCACGGGCCAACCGCCCACGTTCGCCCGCGGAGGATAGGACGAGCGGCAACGACACACCGACACGTCTCTTCCCCCGCGGCCCCACCGTCACTGCATCATTCAAAGCGATGCAGCCCCTCCAGAGTCGCGGAGGACAGGACGAGCGGCAACGACACACCGACACGTCTCTCCCCCCGCGACCCTCCTCCTCGCGCATCCGCGCGGTCCCGCTGACCAGACGAGCCCCGCGCGGAACGCCCTCCTCCTCGGGCCAGCCTACCACCATCGGCCGGCCCCGTGGGTTCCTCTTAGCTTCACCGTGGGATGAAATCGACCACGGCTACTAGAGCCCCCCGCCACGACAAGGCGGGAACCCCTTCGGGGGGGTTCCTATCATCCCTATTTTAACCTTCTTAACGTTGTTGATAAACAATTAAGTACGCATTTAATTATTTCCTACTGAGAGCTCAAATATGAATTTTTATGTTTTCAATTATCTGAATTACAAATATATTTCACCATAAGGTTAAAACCTTAGGGTTGTTTTTGAAAAAACAGTAATGTTTCGTTTCGTTGTGTAGCGAATGTAAAATACATTTTTTCATATATTTTGTTTCATATATTTCCTTATAACAGATTTCAGGACTTTTTACCCTCTTGAGTAGTGAATGTATAAAAATCCCTTCGTATTCGGTGCTTACTACTTGTTTAAAACATCAATCAAACATAAAAGATAGGAACATTATGCAATATAATAACATATACATGGTCCTTTAAATCAAGATACAATGTTACTTGAAAGGAATTAATCTTTGTAAATGACCCTTTCGAATTTTCGATTGGCATCAAAAAAATACAGGTGTTTTTTTTCACATTTGTTTGGTTCGATTCCTAGATGAGGCAAGCTACTTTTTAAAATATTTGAATTATAGTATTACTCACTTATAACTATAAAATAATGTCTCCATTAAGTAAAATATCCTAGTTACAACATTCAAAGTATAGTCCCTCCGTGTCCGATATGGGTGTGGCCCTCTTAGACTATTTAAACTATTTTTTTTCCATCCTCTAAGGACGCACTGTATAAAATATGTATATATCTGAACCTAATGTTCTATTATGTTATTATTATCTTCTAATATAAATAAAATAATAGAAGTACGACGTGAGCCGCGACCTGACCCATTGTGCCCCAAAGGCTGACAGCATTGTTCCTTTACTAATTGGGTCTTGTCGCATAATGATAGTATGTAAGTTGGGTCAATTTAAACACGTGGATATTTGTATCATCATAATGACATCTACTACTTTAAGGTTTGTATTTGCTTATCTAACGTCATTTCACTTAATTAAAAGCCCATTTTATTAAAATTTAACACGCATTACTGGGCACTAATTACAAGGAAAGTTTATTGAGAAATACTATAATATACAATATGTTATTTTTTTAAATGCTACCGAAATTATATTACTTCTGGGATATAATCTCGCTTTTCAAATAATATGCTACGGTAAATTAAAAAATTGTTTCAAAATTAATTTCATGTCAAATTAATGAAAAACACACGAAAATTACCATGCAAGTTTTTCTCAAATTTGTCATTGAATCAGTAGTTGTGCAAAGTTGTGTAGAAACAAATACAGCGATCCGGTTTTTCATAATTAAAAATTCTTATAAAAATTATATGAGTACCGAATATGTAGGTAATTAGTAGGTACTTTGCCATAATTATGGGGCATTTCAAGGCATATTAGTCTATCAAATCCACAGATATTATAATATATCGCTTAAGTGCGACAAATAGAAAGAAACATATAAATCACAAAAGGAATGAATTGTGTTTTATTGGCTTGTAATGCGTTTTACGCAGGAAAAGTCGCGTAGAACGGCCAGTTGATACATATACATACATATGTATATTGCGATGCGCCTGCACCACCGATTTCAGGACAGTGACCAATCGAAGAAGTATGCGGGATGTAGGACGCGTGCCAGCATTCTGTGCGAAGAAACACCAACAATTACTTTATTGAAATACATACACATATAAATAAAGTATATGTATACTTATTTTAATACACCTTTATAACCATATATTAATTTAAGCTCACATTATTGCGTTCCTGTTTTGAAGGCTAACGGTTCTGGTGAAATTACAGGCACATGGGACTTGTCAACCTATGTCTCAGGGTGACGGGCGTAGTGACAGTGCCGCTCAGATCTTTGCGATTTAAAGCTCTGAGTGGCATTGCAACATTGTAGCTTCCTACCATCGGGCGCACGACTTGTTCGTCCCGTCACTTGATATTATAAAGAAAACCAACAAGTAAAAGATTTAGGAGCAAGAATTATTTGAAAAACGTTAATTTTTGGAATATGTAAAGATAAATTAATAATAATAATATAATAATAATAACGCACACACTTAACATAGCCCCGCACTAGGGAAACCCTGTGTCGCGGGTGCTATGGACACACACATAGACAACCACAAATTACACCCAAACTCACGAGAGAAATAAATGTAGGCCATATAAATATTTCTCCCGGCCCGGGAATCGAACCTGGGGCCTCTGCGTGGCAGTCCGGCATGGTAACCGTTCGGCCACGGAGGCAGTCAAAATTGTATTATACCAGACTTAAATACATAACCTATCGTCCCCTATTTCCACCTTCTTAACGTTGTTTAAAAACCGCAGCGACCCTCAGATATTTGCGATTTAAAGCTCTAAGTAGCACTGCCGCTGTTATGGGTATGCGTGTCGTTTACCACCAGACGCACGGCTTGTTCGTCTCGTCCCTTGATATCACAAAAAAACCTCTTCAAATATGATATTTTAATTGTTTTATCTTTTAAGGATACACAACTTACGTTACAACGTTATAGAAATTAAAATAACAATAGTCAGCAAACAGTTCTCTGTTGATAGAAATTGAATAAGTAAATAGTATACAGGGTGTAACCGCAAGGTGTAGTCATATTAAAGGAGCCAAACCTATACTTGATCTAGACCCTCTGTGTAAAGTATCAAATAAAAATAAGTGACTTTTAATGTTGATATAAGTTTAATTATGTTTGTATAAATAGTGATTGTCCGAAACAACCACTGCGTCACAACTCTATTGCTAGTTACGTTACTACGACTTCACAAATTCATTCATGAAACCTGGGCGGTCGCAAGCGGGGGGGAAAGAACAGCTGACTACAATTGAAATGCCATTGTAAAAACATGATTTGAATTAATACGTTAATATTAAGTAACAAAATCTTTAAATACCTAGAAAAATCGAATTATTTCTAACAATATTATTTTATGCCATACCTAGGTACGCGTACGTACTTATTTACATACAATTTAAAGGATATTTATTTACTTATTAAGCCCGTAGTTACGCACGCCTTCATCGTATACACATTCTACATAATTTTGTATTAATACATTTATTTACGACAATTTTACAATAGTGGATACTTTTTTAATTGGTACTTACGTATTGTTCAATTCATACACGTTTTAATGAATTTCCTACGAATTGTAATTCACTGTTGTACAATGTACGAAATATTGACTTGTTTACGACAATTTTGAATAATAAGTACAATCACTGCACGCACTGCTGGCACATTTCACACATTTACAGGTAAGGTTCAAAATGCCGACCTCCATGCAATATGCATATTTCCGTGCGTCGGTACAGAGACTGCTCTACTCTTTGAAGCATCTGCAGAGTGATTTGACTAAACGCCATTTCGATCCGCTGCCTCATTTCTTCTGCGCTTTCACAGGACTCCGCATAAACAATATTTTTATATGACCCCATAAAAAAAATCGAGCGGTGTCAAGTCTGGGGACCGCGCTGGCCAGGGTACAGGACCTCCCCGCCCAATCCACTGCGGGAAACGGTCGTTCAGATGGGAACGTACATTTCGAGCAAAATGTGCGGGTGCTCCATCGTGCTGGAAAGTCATCCTGTGTTCCATCACGAGTCTCACGTATTGTGTCACTGGCAGGGCCATCAGAACGTCATCCAAGTCTTCTGTTAGGAATCTTAAATAATTGGCCCCATTCAGACTTGCCGGCAAAAACACTGGACCGATGACGGCACAACCTATTATACCAGCCCACACGTTAATCGGCCACTGGTGTTGAAAATTTGATTCCCTTGATACGCGGGGATTTAAATGAGTCCAAAAATGTTCATTATGCATATTGATAATGCCCGCACGCGTAAATGACGCCTCGTCTGTCCACAGTACCGACGAAGCCGGGAGACCTCCCAACCTGGTCGCGGTACCAGCGGCAAAATGCCAAACGTAGATCATAGTCCGCTTGTAACAGCTCCTGCGTTCTTTGAAAATGGTATGGGTGCTGGCCATCATCCCGTAGCACACGCCACACACTCATATGGTTCACACCACCAAAGGCTGCCGCAGCACGACGAGTAGGTACTTGTCTTTGGATTGCCGAGAAAATGTTCCAAAACATCTGCCTCGAATTCTGGGTCTCGTGAACTCGGCCGGCCTTCAAAACTGGAACCACGGAACGATCCACTATTATGAAGTCTCATAACCATCTTCCTGAAGCATTCCAGAGTAGGAAATGGTCGACGTCGATTTTCTGGGACGCCATCAATAAACTTTGCCCAATAAATTTGGCGAGGCTGGCGCAAGCTCCCATCGGCTGCGCCTACGCACAACATCATCATCATCTCATAGTAATCACTATTGCTTAAGCGTGACATAGTTTAAATAAACACAAAAACGAGACACAAACAAAACGATGACACCTATTTAGTCCTCACAACGCAAACGGCAATTACAGACTGTTACAAAAAATTAAAAAATAGCGTCTCTGCCTCAGCGGCGGCACATCAAAGGACGCCGACTGAAACGCAAATTTTGGAATATAGGGTAACGTTTTCATAATGTACCTACAGGTGAAATTAAAATTATTACCATCCTTTTAAAATAAGACCCTTCTCATGATACAAATTACATCATTACATACACATTAAACGAATACCTACTATATCCTACGTATCTACGACCTTCAACGTTGCACTGCATACGCCTTTGTTTGTAAACAAGCTCTGACCATCACCCGTACCACTTCCACACAACGCAAGAACTGACTGGGTGATTACGGATATACTGCACTAAGGAGGCAGTCACCCATCGGAAACCCACGACGACGTCCGAAACGAAAGCCTAACACACTAACCACTACACCATGGAGGCAGTCGACTATGGTAATCAAATCCACAACTGCCGAAACGAAAGCCTAACACTCTAACCACTACACCATAGAGGCAGTCGACTATGGGAATCAAATCCACTACCACCACAGTCTAACATTAACCACTACTCCACATCACGATGTATAAAATCAAATGCTGGCGGCGAAAATCAAAGGTGATATTTTTGCCGCTAAAGTTGCCGCCAAAGGCTTGCGACTTCGCTACTATTACGTATCGCGTACGCAAGGCGACTAATCTTGATACTTTGTTTATTTAGGTAAGATTTTTTTTATGGTTTTACACTATTGCTAATTTAAACTATTCTAAAATATTTCTTTAGATGAGTAGATATTATTAGGAAGTAAGAACCTTAATAGGTTCAACGGATATTAATTATTTCAATTTCACCATGTAATAAACCCATACACAGAAAGTTGTCGTGTGTAGATAAGTCAAATTAAGCGTAAGCCTGTTGTTAGAAACGTGTGCTCAGCAATAGACGTATGTAAGTTAGTAAAGTACTATTTTTTGCACAAGGTTTAGTCCACTACACTTGCATAGTAAGTTCTGGTTGGAGACTTGACATTCTCGCATCTTTGAAGATTTCGGCAATTATCTCCGAAATCCAAGTTTTCTCACGATATTTTCATTTCCAAGCAAGTGATGAAAATTACAATAATTAATTCGTGGTCAACGATCAAAACTAATTTCTTGACGTTTGCCGACCTTCAGGTTGCACCTTTACGATGAAAGTGTCCCAATACAAAATTTCAACTTTTTGGGAATAAAAAAGAAAATAAGATTTCAAGTTGTGACATTTTCATATTATTTTATTTATTACTCTTGAAGTACTAAAGGTGATGGCCTTATTAGTCTTTGAAAATAATGAGGAAAAATGGAACTTTACAACTGAAAATTGTTTCTGATCATTTTAATGTTCAACAATTTAAAAACATAATTTACAAAAACTAGTCGCCAATAGGTCTTTTTTTTAACGATTTTTTTGTTATCATTTAACGTATTAAGAATTAAGTCTTTTTAATGTTCATCAGCTAAGCAAGATGTCATAACCCTTGATATTGTTTTGTGGTCCCTGTTTCACAATTAAAAAAGAAGAAAGTCCACGAAACAAAAAAGTAAGTCCCTTTAAAAAGTAAGTTACTAAAAAAATATATTTTTTTTAAATATTAAGCGACGGGTCGAACAAGTCGTGTACCCGGTGGAAAGCGTCACGCCTGTCCATAACAGTAGCACTGCCGCTCGAAGGCTACTGCTACGGCGTCCATCTCTCTGAGACATAGTTGACAAGTTCCATGTGCCTGTAATTTCACCAGCACCCTTACCCTTCAAAACTGTAACACGGCAAAGTGGCAGTACTACCCTGGACGAACTCACAAGGAGCTCTACTGCTACTAGTGATTTTTGAATATGATTTTCGGAACGAAAATGGCTCAAATGCTAATCCGTCAGTGGCAGCGTGTTGTCTTTGCAAATGCAGATTCAACAATAAATGCGGCATTAATATTTCGACGCGGCAGTAGAATTTTTAAACTGAAAGAACAAAATGAAAGGTACATTAGTTTTATTAATGGATATTAAATGGAAATTTGTGTATTTTGTATGATTGAAGATATGAAGTTAACAAAACCATATTACGTTATTATGTACTAAGTTTTAAATAATAGTTTTATTATGAAGTAGTGTATTTTGGCAAAGTAATCGATAATATTTATTTTTCATTAAATGTTCACACGCATATTACATGAATAAAATAATAATAAATTTAGTAAATTATAACATAGCAATAAGAATATGGATTTAGTACTTTGTAATTTACAATAACATGCCTGAATTTCACAAGTTTTTCAAGTTACGTAATTTGGTTGTATTATGATACTCAATAGAGATGTGATGTGACTATTTATTTTCGTTAAATGACATCAGCTGATCGAAACTGTTCATGGCGAAATTTCCATAAATAACGTAGTGTGTACTAAAACAACTTTGCTAACTAGTTTCATACCATTAACTGAATCCGACCTTCAAATATGACTACACCTTGCTGTTACACCCTGTATATGCATTGACCACACAGTCAGGAAAAAATAATGTGGCGTTGTTGAGATAAAAACTCAAAATCGACGTCATTGTACTTTAAACATATTGCAATATTTTAAGATAACCATAATACTTACAAAACCAACAGCAAATCCAATAAAATACATCTATCACATTATATAAACAAAACATTAACAATATAACAGCCAGACACTGTCTTAATAGCTGTTTGAATTTGTTTAGGTAATATAATTTAACTTTAATTCACATAATTTAATTAATTTCTCTTCAAATTAGTCTTTACGCTTGTCTAAGATGAAGGGCGCAGTTTAAAACTGTCAGCATCACTGCAACAATTATGGATAGGCCTGACGTTTACCCTTAGAGGATGGAAACAGTCTAAGCGTTTACCACCAGGCATGCGACTTGTTCTTCCCGTCCCTGATATCATAAAAAAATATACAATGTCAATTGAATTTAGATAGACATTTTAAGTAAGAGCGACCAAAAGTTTAAGATGATAAATTACAGAATGAGTGTTACAGAGTGTATCCGATTTTTATCGTAAATTGACAACTACACGGAAAATACACAATATGAACTAAAAAATCTAACAAGTCTGACATTGCTAAATGTAAATGATTTAGTTGTTAAGTATATGTATTTTTTGAAGCTTATGAAAAATTTTTTTGCAATATTGCTATATAGTAAGTAAGTAATTCAAATTTTTGTTATTGAGGTTTTTTGTGAAATGAGTCCACTAGTTGTGTTATGATTATTAATACAAAGCTCGAACGCATAAAAAAAATCTCATTTGTTTATTTTTCAGTGTTAATAATCATATTAATTCAAAAATTTGTAATAAATTACATGTTAAAAAAGTTAACAGATTTCTTTTTTCTGTTAGAAATTGATTTTGCGTGCTATTGTTTTTGTACAGTCAAGAGCACATCAAGCTTGACACTTTGTACTTTGGACCGCTCTTATCGTAAGCGGGATAGAGTTGGATTTAAGTCTTAAGTGTCAAGCTTGACGTGCTCTTGACCCTACTGAATGATTAAAAAGACAGTAGTATTTTAGCTTATTACTATTTACTGGTACAAAAGCGTAATAATACACTACTCAACAAAGTCTATGAAATAAGCCAATTATATTAACTTTTTTTTTTAAGTACGGGCTGGCTACTGAAATTTATAAATGTAAATTAAAACTGTATTAAATTTTTATTCAAAAAAAAAAACGAAAGCATTTTGAAAATAAGAGAGAAAACATAAAGTTTTCAATTTTGCAAAAATGTATCTGGTATCGCAAAATTCTGTCAGCCTCCTCGTTTACCTTGGTTTGCAGAGAGCGACTATGGTAGGAAAATAGTTGTGATCGCACTAAGGATTCTGATCCTGTCAGGTTCACGTTCCATTAAACTGTTTTGCTTTAAATCTCCCACATATGACTTATGAGGAGTAGTGGAAGATGCAATATCACTTATTACTGGAATGTCTCCGGTACGAGCAACAGAGCGCAGCGTTGATGAGAGACCTGCAGATCAACCGAACATCCATAGGTGCTACTCGTATATAAATGGTATACTACGCAATCCCCACTCTCAGTCTCTGAACACGTGCACGCGGTCGCAGGGCGGCGGCCGCCTCAGACTCCACTCTTCGACCGCGCGGCGGCCGCCGCAGCCCCCGGCTCTTCGACCGCGCGGGGTGAGCGCGATGAAATTCGTGCCATATAAACGTTTGTGAATTCCAACATCAAATCTGCAGGTGAGATGTAAAGAACCTTAAGTATTTTAAAGAGAGTAAAACTCTTAAAATTAGGCCTTCAAAAATCGTTCTTACGGTCTAATAAAACGATTGTTAAATAAAAAACAAACGACGATAGGACTTAATCTTTCTTACCATTGCTTGATTTTTAGCAACCTAAAGCAATGTTTGTAAAAACATCAAAATTTCAAAATATCCCTTACCCCCACCTGTAGAAATATACTCCTCAACTAAGTCTAGTGAACAAGGTTCTTACAATATTTTTTCTAATTTAACGAACCGTTTTCTTACATCAAATAAAGCTTTAAATAAACCTGTAATATTTTTAATAGTCAATAGGACCTCGCAATGCATTAGCGATGACTCTACAACAGTGAGGCATACCAAGCACGAATTATCGCCTGTGGAATAAGACACCATACTCTCGAAAAATTTAAAAAAAATAAGAATCGTCAGAAAAAACACTCGGCCACTGAGTTTCACTCCAGTGCAACGTCCTCGATTTTCACGACATAGAAGTGGTACTTTTAGTGGTCTCCGTGTATGATGGTGGACTTTATGTAACATTCTCCTAGCAGTTTGGTCACTAACAACCACTTGGTGCAGGGACCGCAGTTTTTCTACCAGTTGTGGAGCCGTAATATGGGGCTATCTCCTTGCAGTATTTTGCAAATAAAACCGATATTGTCTCAAAATAGTGACCCTATATGTTCCTCGGTAACGTTCGGCTACATCTCCTGTAGCCCTGTGGCGTTGCCATAATCAGCAAATTACGCTTGATTGCGTGTTAACAGGAGGTGCAACATCACACTGTTTGCGCCCAGATTCCAATATACGTGTGGGTATGGCTAGGGTAGTATGTATGTGTATGTATAGTATGTGGGTAGGGCTGTGGCCCTAAGCATCTCTTACAGCGTTAAATGACGACGTGACATGACGCTTAAAATCACAAAAAATAACGAAAACGGTAATAAATTGTTTAACACAAAAATAGACAATGTTTAATAACGAGTTATTAAACTCTTAAATTACTTACATTAGAACAACCTGTGCGCTACACCGATACAAAGTTTTCCCTCTTATTTTCAAAATGCTTTCGCTTTTTGTTTTTTTTTTTAATTTTGAACCAGAATTTAACACAGTTTTAATTTACGCTTAAAACTTTCAGTAGCCAACCAGTACTTTAAAAAAAATAAGTTAATATCTTTGAGGATGGGAAAAAAAAAGAAAGGAGCTGCCCTAAATAAGGAATGAACATGCATACCTAGACAAAAATTGAATGAACAAATGGCGGATTTCTTCAGTGTCGTACCTTAATCTATCGATAAGCCATTATCGACATACAAACATATAATTAAAGTAGATCAATATTCCATTTGGGAATATTTTAGGTTATATGGGAATATCCGGGAATGTCACATGAAATTTTGAATTTATTGTTTTGCGTTTACAAATACTCAAATATTACGAAAAGTGAATTTGCACAGAAAAAAATGTAATGCGAGAGTATATAAAAAGAGAAAACTTTGAAATATAACCTATACATTTCCAACCTCAGATTGTAGGCTTGTGTAGGCTTTTTTGTATTTATGCATTGGTATAGAATTAATATCCGTGACTGATTTAAGTGAATCTTTAATACTTTCATTTAATTTTGGAAATAAATGAATGTAGTAATATTATCAATAATAATATTATTATCATAGTTACGTTTACTTGCCTAAAATATGGTATAACAGGAGATGTACTAAGAGACAGTGTTAGTATAAACATGTTTCGCATATATTAAATAGCATGCAAATGTCGGATGATACAATGTCAATTGACTACTATTGGCCGAGCACCTTTGATTTGTACAGAAAAATCAACACTTCTACGACGTGAGACAAGTAGTGTTGTGACAAGCCACGTCAAACGAACACGTTAGCGCTCGCCTTCACTCGGTCAGCTAGCGGCGAGTGACACCGAACGATGGCAAGGCAAGGCAAGGCAAATAGGCTGTCTATACGTTGATATTGGCCTTCACCCGGCAACGTTGGACCAACAAGTTCATTGTAAAATAATATAAAATAAAAATTTTTAGTAGTTAGAGTTGTCAGTGGGAACAAATTGGAAACGAGTAGATAATTTTGTTTTCAGGAACTGAGAATGCCTAGCAAATGAGTCTTGTTTAATTTAAATTAAATATAAAAATATTTACCAATACACCTAATGATGGAATTGCATTATCGTGTTATCTAGTTACAATCAAAGTTATGTTAAAATTTGACTCTTCAAAATGAAGCGAATAAATGAAAATGGTCTTTGATTCTAGAAGTGGGCGTTTAAACGAAAAGCACTTAAAAAGTCTGCTTTTTAAAATAAGCACATAAGCACGCTTTTGATTTTAAGTGTAAGCGTTGGTTTGTGCGCTTAAACGTTTTCCTTTTTGTCTTCTTTCCTGCTTTTAGCACGCTTTTTAAACGTACGTTTTAACGTTAAAAACTTAAGCAGTATTTTCCAGTTTTTTATATATATATATTAATATTTTTAAATAGTTGTCATAAATAAAAATATAACTCGTTTTTTACAAAAAACTTACTTATCTTAAAACCTTCAATGGTCTACTTTTGCTTTTCGCTATAAACACAACGTTGCAAGCTTTTTTTAACGTAAAAGTCTGTGCGCTTAAACGTTTTTTAAACGATTTTGTTCGCTTCAAACTGAAAAGCGTTTAAGTGAAAAAGCGTTTAAAAAAGCACGCTTTTTTTAAAAAAGCTTAACGTTTAAACGTTTAAAAAAATAAGCAGTTTTTCCCATCTCTGTTTGATTCCATGTTTATATTCGGCACTATTATACGGCGGTATGATGTTTAACCATTCTTTTTTCTTTTTTGATTTGTAGGTAAACTTGAAATAATAATAATAATAACGTACACACTCAACATAGCCCCGCACTAGGGAAACCCTGTGTCGCGGGTGCTATGGACACACACGTAAACAACCACAAATTACACCCAAACTCACGAGAGAAATAAATGTAGGCCATACAAATATTTCTCCCGACCAGGGAATTGAACCTGGGACCTCTGCATGGCAGGCCGGCATGGTAACCGTTCGGCCACGGGGGCAGTGAAATAGTAAAAACAATAATAATAAAATAATAAAAACCTCGTAGTGAATTATTTTAATAACAAAATATCGATAATATGTACGCTTCTAAGAACAACACTATCTCAAAATAATCGTTAACAACAATCATCAAAATATACAATAAACAGGCAATCTGAAGAAACCAAAGCAAAACTTGGCAACATTTATGAATAAACTACTTAAATATGTCTAATTACATGAGATAATAGGGGTAAAAGTATGAAATTGCCGATTTGTACTGAAAATCTAAATTGTTTATTT
>NW_020653217.1:0-30512 GCF_003589595.1 Hyposmocoma kahamanoa | reverse complement strand
TTTTTGTTATTCAATTTAGACAAGAAAGATGGATACTGCGAGAATTCGAGTGATTTTTGAATACGAGTTCCGACGCGGAACTAACGCGGCAGAAACAGCCCGCAATATCAATGCTGCGTTTGGAGAGGGGTCTACTAATGAACGCACCGTGCGATTTTGGTTTAAACGCTTTCGTGATGGAAATTTCGACTTACGAACGAGCCACGAGGAAGACCGCCCACACAGGTGAATAACGATGAATTAAGAGAGATAGTGGAAGCCGATCCTAGTCAAACTACCCAGGAATTAGCGGCATGGTTTAACGTTACCTTACCCACAATATTGACTCACTTGCGTCAAATCAATAAAATAAAAAAATACGAAAAATGGGTGCCTCATGATTTGACTGATCTGCAGAAAGAAACGCGTGTTGAAACTTGTGTTGCCTTGTTGAACCGGTACAGAAATGAAGGAATATTAGATCGAATTGTAACATGTGATGAAAAGTGGATTCTTTATGATAACCGGAAAAGAAAAATGCAATGGCTGACCCCAGGTCAAATGCCACAACAGTGTCCTAAAGCAAAACTTACCAATAAAAAGGTAATGGTAACTGTTTGGTGGTCTCAGCATGGTGTTATTCACTATAGTTTTCTCCGATCTGGTCAAGCAATAACGGCAGATGTCTATTGTGCCGAACTCCGAACCATGTTGACAAAACTAGCAGTAAAACAGCCCCGACTCATGAATCGATCTTCACCATTATTGCTCCACGACAACGCGAGACCTCACACAGCACGAGAAACCATTTTGACCCTTCACGAACTGCAGTTAGAAACCATTCGTCATCCTCCGTATTCACCAGACCTTGCTCCAACGGACTACCATTTTTTTCGTGATTTGGACAATTATCTACGTGACAAGAAGTTTTCTTCCCAGGAGGCAGTACAAAATGCTTTCACACAGTTTGTGCAGTCTAGATCGTCGGAGTTCTATCGCAAAGGCATTAAGAACCTTCCCATTAGATGGCAGCAATGTATAGATAATAATGGCAACTATTTTGATTAAATAAATTTGTTAAAAATTTAAAAAATTAACAATTTAGATTTTCAGTACAAATCGGCAATTTCATACTTTAACCCCTATTATTAATTTTGAATGAGCGGATTCCTCTCCCTAACACCCGCGACGTGCTCACCCGAGTCGTCTGTATGCTGCGAATAGACATCAAGTGTGTAATCTTTGTTATGCTCATCGTTCCGTACTCATTCCTGTCTCTCCGACACAGTGTTTTTTTTATTGGGGCAGTATGGGGATATCCTAAACCACAGAAGTCTTTTTTTGGGAAAACAATTTTGACGTAGTCAATATTTTGGTCAAGCTTGTTTTGGCCATAAAAATGAATAAAATTGATCAAAATTTGTTTAGTGCTAGTCGACTCGACTTGGTTTCAGGTTTCCCCATCCTATCCTATAAAACAAAAACACTCTGTATATCTTGTGCGAACCTTCACTATATACCTTGTGTTATGGGGTAGCAATAATATAAGTGAAAATTTGTTTGGACTTCCTTATTTTCAACGGAACACTCAATAACAATCACCATCCAAACACAGCACCGTTATGAAATCTTATTCTTTATTTTATTTTTACTTTCAGCCAATACAATCAATGCACGGAGAATTCGATTGCGTTTTGGAAGTTGATCCCAACAGCGTTGGTTATTCACGTCTCAATTCTATACAATATGAAAAACTGTGTCAGTTCAGACTTAATATTGTAGGTAAGTATAGAGCTATTAATTTAACAGAGGAGATGATGACGATGACGATGATAAAAGAGGAGACGCTAGAGTTGTTTGTAATTAATTTAGTAACCAAAGGAAAAAGAAGTTCGTCCGATTCTCTCCGAAGGAGACACATACATCTTTGTTTAGCAGTTTTTTTTTGTAATAACAAAAGTGACAGAGTTTATGCTTTAAATTAAACTATTAAAATTAAACAAAAATATATCAGAAACATTGTGGGTGTTAGATTTATTTACGTTTGCAGTTTGATGTAATTCGCATTGACGCCATTTGCCTTTTTTGCCAATCATTGTCTACACACTAGCCTTGTCGACCAGCACCAGTAGCAACAAAAATTTCATACCACATACATTGATTTGGATTCGTTAAAATTTCAAAGATCAAGTTTATTTTACTACTTCTAATCGGCAAAATTTGAGACCCGCTTCTAAATCGTGAATTTTGACTTAAATGAACCTAATTCGTTACAATGTTTTGTGCTTGAGATTGAAGCGGATTCTCAGTAGTTATTGCTACAAAATCGTTAAATTCAAATTCAAATTCAAATTCAAATTCAAAATAATCTTTATTTCATAGGTAAGCATTATTACTCTTGAAATCGTCACAATGGTTAAACTCTACCGCTCATTCGTAAGGCAGATTCCCCTGAGAAGAATGAGCAAGAAACTCTAGGGGTTGCTCTTTGTAAATAGCATTTACAATATTTTTTTTATTTAAAACATCAGAGATCGAGACTACCTCCATGAGCTAAACGGGTTACTACCACGGATTTTTGTCATCCAAGTACGCAGAAGTTGAATAATAACCATTAGTATAAAGTTTTTGTTTCACTATAGTTTTAAACCTCGTGAAAGGCAAATTTTGTATATCAACCGGAATCTTGTTATAGAAGCGTATACATTGCCCCTTAAATGATTTTTTGACTTTGTGAAGACGACTATCAAGAAAAGCTAGTTTATTTCTATTCCTCGTATTAATGTTATGTCTGTCACTATTTTTCATAAATAAATTACTATTCCTTTTAACATAAATTACATTTTCATAAATGTACTGTGAGGCTAGTGTAAGAATGTTAATTTCCTTAAACTTATCTCTCAAAGATACTTTGGGGCCCAGATTGTAAATTGCCCTAACTGCACGTTTCTGCAGGACAAAAATTCTATTGATATCGGCGGCATTACCCCAAAGCAAAATGCCGTATGTCATTAGACTGTGAAAGTAACTGAAGTAAACTAATCTAGCGGTTTCGACGTCTGAAAGTTTCCTTATTTTTTTAATCGCGTACACTGCAGAGCCGAGCCGTTTTGATAACTTACTTATATGGGGACCCCATTGTAATTTAGCATCTAACGTTATACCTAGAAATACAACTGTATCCACAAGATTCAATTTTTCGTTTCTAACTACAATGTTTGTAACATTGGGTAATGTAAATTTCACACAATTTGTTTTTTTCTCATTAAGAAGTAGGTTATTAACAGCAAACCAATCAACTACTTTAGATATAGCATTGTTCACATCGTCGTAGGAACATTGGTGCCTTTTAACTTTAAATAATAAGGAAGTATCATCAGCAAACAATACTATCTCATGTTTTACACCCTCCATAAGGCTAGGTAAGTCATTAATATAAACTTAAAACAAAAATGGGCCTAGAATTGAACCTTGAGGGACACCCATGCTAATTGCAGATCCTGACGATCTCGTACCGTTAACATCGACCCTCTGTACCCTACCACGCAAATACGATTTAAGAAGGTCGAGATCACGTCCCGCCACACCATAATGGCGAAGTTTCCTGACCAGTGTATCATGGTGCACACAATCAAAAGCTTTGGAAAGGTCACAGAATACACCAATAGCATCATGTGAGACTTCCCCATGCATCAAATATATGATTAATCAACTCGACACCAGCATCGGTTGTAGAGCGACCCCGAGTGAAACCAAATTGTTTAGGAGACATTAAGTTATTACTATAAAAATGTGCACACATCTGATTTAGAATAATTTTTTCAAATATTTTACTGAGAGTTGGTAGTATTGATATAGGTCTGAAATTGGTGGGGTCAGAAATACTACCAGATTTGAAAAGTGGAATAACTTTACTTTGCTTCATGAGGTCAGGAAAGACACCATCATCAACACATTTATTAAAGACACAGGCTAAATAAGGCGCAATACAATCAACTATAGAACTAATTACTCTGACTGAAAGACCATTAAGATCAGCAGTATTTTTTATGTTTATAGACTTAAAGGCTTTAACAATATCGTTTGGAAATACATGACGGAACCTTAAATTTGTGATACTAACTGCATTATTTTCTTTTAGTAAGGATTCAGCGGCGGTGG
Organism: Hyposmocoma kahamanoa; assembly: GCF_003589595.1. Classification (NCBI taxonomy): domain Eukaryota; kingdom Metazoa; phylum Arthropoda; class Insecta; order Lepidoptera; family Cosmopterigidae; genus Hyposmocoma; species Hyposmocoma kahamanoa. The sequence continues at coordinate 26,372 of NW_020653217.1, read as the reverse complement.
GAGATGAATTTAACGACTTAGTAGTCAAAATTGGAATGTCAGTAAAAAATTTTCAAATATTTTAGCAACTTCTGCGTCTGTGTTTACAATTTTGTCATTAAATCTTAGTTGAAAATCTAAGTTACGAGGTTTGACCCTTCCAGTTTCGCTGTTTATAATATTCCAAGTCGTTTTTACTACATTCGCGCTGCTTTTTATTTTATTATTTATAAACATTGCTTTGGCTGCAACACAAACACGTTTAAACATTTTCGAATATTTCCTAACAAAATCATTAAAACTGTTACTAGTGTTATAAGTCCTTTCATCGTAAAGATCATATAGTCTTTGTCTATTTTTGTGAATTCCCACAGTCGCCCAATCACTAAATTTCAATGAATTATTAATAGTTATGATTTTGGATCTAAAAACGTTATCACGTTCACTTTTGACTATGTTGAAAACTGAATTATACAATTTATTGGGATCGTTAACGTACGGAAGTTCAGTTAGTTTAAGCATTACATTATTTCTATAAGCTTACATTATTTTTAAGTCGACCATTATTTATCGGAACACATGTGATATCCTTTTTTGGCATTTTGTCAACAGTTATATTAAAAGTGGCCAATTGATCGCAGTGATCAGAAGTTAATTTATTTATAATAGATTTATTACTAGGTACGGCGTTAGTATAAATATTGTCCAAACAAGTGGCAGTAGTAGAAGTTATTCTAGTAGGCACCAAGAAAAGATTCACAAGATTATAACATTGGAAAAATGATATGAGCCTACTGCTAGCACTGGAATCTTCCAATAAGTTAACATTGAAGTCACCACAAACAGCAATATATTTATTTGGATTATTTAATTTGCCTAAAATTTCATCTAATCTTTTTTCAAATAGTTCGTAAGATGAATGAGGGGGTCTGTACACGCTTAATATAACTAGCCGTTCAAGCTCTATGCAGGATATCTCTATAGTCCGCTCAATACGTAGTCGTTACTTTCAAGCATCGAGTATATAACCAGAAATAGAGACGAAATAAGGGCCATATATTCCTGGTAACACATTAGCGATACAGCTCTTATAAATATCAACTCTCGTTTGCACTGAAATATAGACAGCCCAACTACTGACCTGTGTGTACGTCTCCGTATATTCCAAAAAATATTTTGTATTTACTGTAATAAAGATAATATCTCTTATAATGCCGTGCTGTTCTATTCGGTGGTGTGGGAAAAACAGCAAAACATCTAAGTACAAAACAAACGGAATCACATTTCATCGGTAATTAAATATTAAATATGTAATTTTGCAATTTTCGTCCATTATAGCAAAGCTCAAGTTAACTGGTCGATTTGAAGTGAAACAGTTGACGACAATGACGACACCCATCAATTGTTTCGAACTCGGGCTAGCCAATCGGAGCGCAGTTGTTACGGTAATGATATGACAGACTAGTTTTCAAACAAATAAAATGACATTTCGTCTCTATTTCTGGTTATATACTCGATGTTTTCAAGTAAACAAAGTTTAGCAGGCAGAGATTGTTTGACACAAATAATATTTTGAGGTGACACGTGACAAGTTAACATTGCCAGGTGAAAGTCGTTCGATTTTGTCTAACATTTAATGCCATGAGTTTCTGGTACACCTTTTTATTCACATAGACGTGGCAAGATTGAAGAGTGCAGCTTAGTATAATCTGCGGAGGTTGAAGAACGTCAGTAACAAAATCAGTCCTATCTGCCCTTGTTTTATTCTACTATGAAATAGTGATTTATCAGTTATATTACGTGTAATAAATCTTCACTTAAATAAATATGAAGCGTAATTAAGTAATATTTATTGGCGTAGGTCTAATGACCGTTAACCATGCTGAACTGCTACGCAGAGGTCCTTGATTCCATTCTCGGGGCGGGAGAAATATTTGTATGACCTACATTTATTTCTCTCGTGAGTTTGGGTGTAAATTGTGGTTGTCTATATGAGTATCCATGGCACTCGTTATACACGGTTTCCCTAGTGCGGGGCTATTAGTGTTGTGTACAATTTACTATTTTGTTCTATATTTTACAGTACAAAATCCTGACATTAACAAAAAGGGATGTGAACACCTGCTTCAAAGTACGTATTAAAATAATTTCCCATTCAATAAAACCGAACAATGTATTGGATACGCTCGTTGTAGGATTTTATAATTTTTAAACGAAACGGCTCGAAATTCGAAGAGTCTCAGTATTCATTTATTTACAGACTTGTATATAAGTGGTGTACCAGATATTGACAATTGGGAATACGAAGACGATGGCGAAATAGCGAAGTGCAAAGGAACATTGAAATACAGTTCACCACTATGGCTCAAATTGGGATGTCATAGAAAGACTGACCACTTCTTGTTTAATTATTTCGCAATATATGATTCTGATGGTAAATATATTTATTCAATAGATGTACTAAGTGCTATTGGCGGTGGAGTTCTTTGTGCAGAATCCACTGAGGTTAGTACGATCACCCTGCTCAGGTGAGGTGGTCTTTCTGGCTGTAATGCTCATTCAGTAAAAACACGAATAAATGCGCCAGTAAATTGGTCACATATATTCTGGCAAGCCTGTCCTCTATAAGTACTACAATAATGATGGTAAGCCATTGAGTAAAACATTGAATTCTTGTATAATGTCTAGAGCCCAACACGGTTCCCGACATCTCCAAATGGGGATTCGAGACTATCGTAGTACTTATAGGGCTGCCGGTACTGAAGAAAATTACAAATGACCTTTCAGATATACGCGAGGCCGCATTCAGCGTACGTAGTGACAATCTATTGGATATTCTATTATACCCCGACCACAACTGGACGATTCAATGCGGAACTAAATTTGAAAGCTCTGTAGTAAGCCGCGTCATCGTGCAGTTTCAATATAAAGCGACCAACACATTACCAGGTCTGTATTAACGTCCAACCCATTATAAAACAAAATGGACTCCGGATTTTGAAGAACACATAATTTTTTTTTTTTTTTTTCTTGCGAGGTCACGAACATTAATGTGAAAGTGAGTGGACAAACTCTACATTCCATTGCTGGATTTGTAGTGAGGCTCTAATCTAACCATAATCTATTTATAACATTGAACTTTTGTGAATGTCCTCATATAATGAAATTCTGTCACGACATAGGTTGCATCAGATATCAAATCTGCAACCAGGTATTACTAACGGCATTCATAGCATTCCATCTATGTTTGTCGTCACATCATGTTATATGCCAGTATTCAAACACAAGTGCAAAGGAAAAGAACCGACAGTGCCGTTACTAAAGTGTTATTACTAAAGGTAAAAATTGAAAATAAGTCAGACAAAAAATTGCAGGATTAATGTTTTTAACGTAATAAACATTTCTGTCTATCACACCAATAACCTAGGATCTAGCCGTGTAACTTTAAAATACGTTTGACGTTCAGAGTGCAATTTCAAATTTAAACATTTCAAAAAAAACTTTCTCAAAATCCGAAGTTCAAGAATTGTTTAGGTGGCTGATCTCAAACTAGTCATTACTGAAAGTGTGAGGTCTGATATCGCTCCGTGGCTCAGTTGGGAGAGCGTCGGCCTAGTGTGCTGAGACGTGAGTATTATTAAAATAAAATATATATACACACACACACTCACACACATGCACACACAAAAAAATAGATAGATAGATAACACGTTCATTCAGCACAAATACAAACAGAAACAAAACATTTACAATCACTTCACAGAGTATAACATACTCGTAAAAGCACATAGAACATTTATTATTAATTTTATACACATTTATGTAAAACATATATTGCGAGAAAAACTTATTTATTTTTCTGTGAGAAAAGCAAACAAATACTATAAGAACCATTGACTTACAATTATATGGACGTCGGGTCCGCGCTAAAAAGTGTCCGAACTTGTAAGGCGTTAAAATCGTATACAGAGCGTCAAACTCCGCTTTAGTCTTCATTTGTTCGACTGACAGCGCGATTCTGCGATGACATTACAATTTAAATTCAACGTTTTAGCTTTTGCATGAATGTATGAGCTATATGCTATGAAAACTTATAATACTAATTCCAATTTCATAGAATATGTTAGAATTTATTCGAAAATATTTAAAAAAGTTTGTGTAGCTGCTAAGGTTAAGTTTCAAGAGCGACAAAATTAGACAATCGATAAATAAATCTAAAACTACTTGGAGCATAATAAATAAAGAGTCAGGCAGGGTTAAACTACACGATAGAGATATAGTTTTAGAATTAGACAGCAAACTTATAAAATCTAAAAATAAAGTAGCCCAAGCTTTTGAATCGTTCTTTTCGGAAATTGCTGTGAACACTACAAAATCATTAAATTCCTCCCCTTCACTTGCTTTTGATCTCCTAAAGGAAAATGTTAACGTTTGTGGCAGTTTATTTAATTTTCGTCATGTTAATCCACAAGACATCATAAAAGCTTTTAAGTCAATACATGTTAAAAAAACTGAAGATCTCTGGGGCATATCAACTAAAGTTATAGACTCAGTTATTAATCTCATTTCCCCACAGTTAGCTGTAGCTTTCAATAGGTGCGTTGACGAAGGTGTTTTTCCCGATTTAATGAAATACAGCAAGGTTATTCCCTTATTCAAAAGCGGTAGGAAAGTTGATCCTAGCAACTATAGGCCCATTTCAATTTTACCAGCTTTAAGTAAAATATTCGAAAAGGTTATGCTAACTCAATTACTGTCCTATTTAGGTAGGAATCATATTTTTCATAGTGAACAATACGGGTTTACTAGTGGTAGATCGACTAGCGATGCGGGGGTAGCGTTACTAAAACACATCTTCGATGCTTGGGAAAGGTCCCAGAACGCTATTGGTGTTTTCTGTGACCTCTCAAAGGCATTTGATTGCGTTGATCATAATACTCTTATTAGGAAGCTGGAACATTACGGTGTAAATGGCAAGGCGTCGAAACTTGTCTCGTCATATCTCAACGGTAGAATTCAGAAAGTAGACATAAATGGAGTGACTTCTTTGGGTTCTCCAGTAAAAATGGGTGTTCCGCAGGGCTCAATACTTGGACCTTTCTTATTTCTGATTTATATTAATGATCTGCCATTCTTTGTTAAGGACCATTGCGAAATAGTGTTGTTTGCTGATGACACATCCTTGATTTTTAAAACAGACAGACATGACAATAACTATGACCGTATTAATGATACCCTCTCTAAGGTAGTTTATTGGTTTAATGCTAACAATTTATTGCTTAATGCCAAGAAGACAAAATGTGTTAAATTTGAATTACCTAACGTAAAATCGACTAGTTCAACATAGAAATAAACGGAGAAAAGTTTGTTAATAAAGCAGTCTTCTTGGGAGTGACCTTAGATAGTAAACTTCAGTGGTTTCCACATATATCGTCCCTGGCCAGCAGATTAAGCTCCGCTGCATACGCAGTCCGCAGAATACGTGAGCTTACCGATGTTAGTACTGCTAGACTAGTTTACTTTAGTTACTTCCATAGTATAATGTTCTACGGGATTCTCATGTGGGGTAAAGCGGCAGATATTCAAACCATATTTGTATTGCAAAAACGAGCGATTCGTTCTGTGTACCTTTTAGGCTCTCGGGTATCTCTCAGAGAAAAGTTTAAGGAGACTGGTATCATGACTGTGGCATCACAGTACATTAGCTCAAATATTTTATATGCCCGTAAAAATATACATAATTTCAATAAGAAAGAAGATATCCATAATATTAACCTTAGAGCTAAGTCCAAACTCATGGTGCCACGATTTCGTTTAACCAAGGTAAACAACTCTTTTATGGGGAACTGTATACGTTTTTACAATAAGATTCCGGAGCATATATTAAGTTTATCATTTCCTAAGTTTAAAAACTACATTACAAATATTTTGATCGAAAAATCATATTAAAAAATTGAAGACTACGTGTTAGATAAAGATGTATGGAAAGACGACATGGCTCCAGAATCCACACAAATTTGATTCAAAGTGTATTCCATAGCATTTAAGTTTATTTGAAAAGAGCAATCCCTAGAGTTTCTTGCTCGTTCTTCTCAGGGAGGTCAGCGTAGTGAACGAGTAGTAGCTTAAATGTGACGTTTTCAAGTGTAAATTTATTTTACCTATGGAATAAATAATCTTTGACTTTGACTTTGACTTTGCATATTCCTTTACATGTCACTATGTTTAAATAAATTGGACTTGGGACATTTTTTTCGTGGTTTTTGAATTAGACCCGTCGTCCATTTATGTGTAAGTCAATGATAAAAACTGATAAAATTTTAATGTACCTATGACTACAGTTTGTACTGAAATGGCCCTGGACTCAACATAAATACTGTAGACCGAGAGAAGTCAAACAGTGCTGGTTTTCTGCCAGTACCATATGGTGAGCGATCGCAGCCCAGTAAGCCATGCCACCAAAGTGCATCACACGCAAATATATATACCTAACTCTAAATACTAAACATATATATATCAAGCAAAAGTGTAAGATGTAAAGCAAACAATGTAAATAGTGTAAGTAATGAAGGTATGCAATATAATAATAATGTAAGTTTACAAATATAATATTAAATTATAACAATAGCCACCAAATATGATATATAGGTACGGAAATTTAGGTTTACAGGTGTCAAACGCATTACTTAGGGAAATATCTATGTAGCGAGACACATCTGCTCTGACAAAAGATGCTTTTTGTATTCACGCTTAAATCGTTTTTTATTGATGGCACGCAATGGAGTAGGAATATCATTCCAACACTTACTGGCGCGATACCTGAAACCGCCGCGAAAAGCAGTCGTTCTGTGTTTTGGGATGTTAATAACATTTTCAGAAACTAATCGGAACTTATCCCCCCTTACACGTTGCGACCAATTAAACTTGTGGTATAGATAATCAGGTTTCCGGGTTTTAACTATATCAAACATTAGGCAGGCCAAATATAGCTTCTGACGGGCCTCCATTTTCAGAATGCCGAATTTGTCTAGATAGGGCGTGATATGTGTGCGATGAGAAATTCGAAAACAATAGCGAGCAAGACAAGAATTTTGCACTCGCTGGATCAGTTTTTTCGAGTTTTTTTGGGACAGCCACTATACACCGTGTGCAATAGTTCAGCCTAGACAATACCAGTGCCTCGCAAAGCTGAACTCTCAGAGCCTGGCTGATAAAAGATCTAAAATTGTACAGAACTTTGAGGCGATAGAAACAATCTGTGGGTCAGCACTAATAATCTTTTGCACCTGACTACGGGAGCCAAGTATCAAACATTTTGATTTAGTTCCATTTAAAACGAGGCCGTTAGAGAACACCAAGCAGAAATACGATTCAGATCATCATTTAACCAAAACAACCATAGCGCTCAAGTCATCAGCATTGCCTGAAATGTAAATTTGAATCTCTTTGCCTCACTCTTTGCAGAGCGTTCGCGTCTGGATGCCGCAGGGAACCTACCACTTACTTTACCTCAGGCTTGCTGCACTATGGCGCCAGTTCGCATACGTCAAAAAGAGGTACTTAGAACTCTGCGAAATCCAGACGTGAATAAAGCTAGCGGGTCAGATGGAATTTCACCAATAGTCCTGCGTAACTGTGCGCCTAAGTTGTCTCCTGGTCTCACACGCCTGTACCGCCTCTCACTTGAGACCGGTATAGTTCCCAGGTCGTGGAACCTTGCAAACGTGCAACCTGTGCCAAAAAAAAGGAAGCAGACCTGTCAAGTACAGAACTATCTCAATCACTTCCATATTCTGCAAGACTATGGAACGTGTACTCAACAATCGTCTCCTGTCGTACCTTGAAGACAACTACCTCCTCAGACATCGCGTACGGATTCCGACGAGGGCGATCTACTGAGGATCTTCTTGTGTATGCCTGTCAAGTATGGAGCGAGGCTATAGAAAAGCAAGGCGAAGCACTTGCAGTATCATTGAACATTTCTAAAGCCTTTGACAGGGTCTAGCACGCAAGCCTTTTGAGTAAGCTTCCCTGTTATGGGCTTCCCACTGACTCTTACAATTGGTTCTCGGATTTCTTGATCGAACGTTCCTTCACACAGTGGTCGGATGTTCCCAGCGGTGCCGAGATCGAAACCGAGTGACCGTGTGGATCTGTTGTCAACAGAAGGTCCAAACAATTGGCTGCATGTCCGTCAACATCCGGTACCCGCGTTGCTTGGCTTACCAGCTGGGTGAGATTTAGCGATAATGCAAATTTGCGCGCCTCCCTCCCAGCATGGTCTGTTTTTACGTACGGAAACAGCCACTCACTGTGGTGAGCATTAAAGTCCCCGAGAAAAATAAGCTCTTCTGAAGGGTACCGTTGTTGGGCTTTATCTGCCATCTCAGTTAGGTGGACGAAGAGCTTAGTTGACTCCTGGTCACCACTGTGCGATCTGTAGACACAGATATAGAGATATTTCTCCATTTCTGTGTCCACCAGAATCCATACATGTGAAAACCCGTTACTTGCAAAGCAACGGAGACGCCGATAGCAAATGTCGTCACGTACGTATACGCAAACCCCAGCTCGCTGCAGAAATTTATGCTCAAGCGAGTATCCTGGGTAGTTGAGGTACGCAACGTCAGACGGTGTTACTATTTGCGTCTCCGTTAAGAAGAATAGGTGCGTCTTCTCAGTCTCTAGGTGGTAGTGGACCGGATCAAGGTTAGAGTGCAGGCCTCGGATGTTAGTGAGGTGCACCTTCATTGGGAGGAAGTGCAGCCGTTGTTTAAACTTACTCTTCTTATGATTTTTTATTTTCATGGTGGTTGGTGGTGTTGGTGGGGAAAAATTTGATGTTCCAGGCGCCACTCAGTTGACCAATAGGATCTCTTAAGATAGCTGCCCATTGGGGAACTCACATGGAGACTGCGGGGACGCCCGAGCCCCCCCGACATGGCCACCGGGTCCTCTCATCCAGTCGCCAACTGGCACGGTGGAGCATTTCGGGATTTTTCGCGAGGTGGCGGGGCAGCCTTTTGCACGTGGCTGGCGCGCTACTTGGGCCCCCTATTGCCTGCGGTCGGCCAACGGCAGGACCGTGCCTCGGATCCCGCTACCCTCCAGAATGAGTTACCCGGTACAGCTTATCTCAGAGTCCAAGACCGTATAGAGACTAGAAGCTTTACGATAATGTATATGGTATAAAATAAATAACATAATATAAACATACTTATTATACATAGATAATAAACTTACATATATTTTATAATAATAAATAATATAATAATATATACTCAAAGCAACATTACACAGAGTCTTGATTTTGACAATTGTCAAACAGATACTTGCGCAACATGCGCTTGAAAGTTAATTTGGTGAGAGCTTGTCTTACGTGGAGCGGGAGCGCGTTCCAAAGACGGATTGAATGAAGGGTAAAAGAATTAGACAAAAAATCAGTGCGGTGAGAAGGAATAGAGAGCTTAAGTCTACGGGAAGATTGAAATTCGCACCCCGGCCAAGCGACTACACATTATCAATGTATAAGTTTTTACATTGCACGCTGTACTTGAAACTGGTCTTCAAGTTAGACGGTTACTTGGCTGGTCTCAGACGAGGTAATTTTATATCAGTATTTCAGAACACCCAATATCCTCTCTTGTCCTAAACTAGCCGGTACCTAAATCTTCGTCAACTCAGAAGACATCATCAATTAACAAAGGTTTTGTTACAGTGGAGAATAGACTGAATCTGGAAAACTCGATTCTGTTCGAAATAAAAACTAGCGACAACGGCAATTTTTGTGACGCCAGTACGAACATCACCATCAAGGAAGGACCGTTCATGATCAAGATTTTTGGGAACTACGAACAAGTGAACGATATTTGGTAATCTTTTTCTTCGCTTATTTTAATCAAAACTTATGTAAACATGTAGTGCAAAACCGGCAGTCCTTATCTTCTTCTTATTACGTTAAGAAACGCCCTTACTTTTCTTGATTCCTGACAGAGTTTCAGCCAATCTAATACTATAGTATTAATATCTAAAGTACTGAAATTTCTCTTTATAAGCTAATTTTCTCACATTCACAAATTGACTATTTTTCCCATGTACACACTTTTCAAGTCTGATTTCCAGACCTCAGCATATTCTATCGCATTTAGGGTTTATCTGAACTCAGCTTTCCACTTTCCCTTGTAGTAATTAGGCTGTTAACAGATTGATTGCATGTTTGCCGCTAACGCGTGAAGTTGTTAACGACATCACGCATTAACTGCATGAAGTCGAAACAAACTTCATACAGTCGAGAGAAAAGATGCATCCGTATACTTAGGAATTTGAGAAGTACTGATTAAACAATTTAAAATTTTGACTTTGTTTTCTATATATGTATATTTTAGAAATTTGTAAATTTATTAAACAACACCCTGACTTTTATACTAATATTGACGACCTGCCCCAACGACACACTGTTAGACCACGCTATAGATTGCTTCTGCCACGATCTCATCTACACATACACAGCTCAAGTCCCCACTCGATGTTGGTGAGGATATTCAACGAGCTCCGCATTATTAAAAACGAGGAAAAGTATTCACTGTTTGTAACTAAAATTAAAATTACATCTTATTAATAAATGCTATTAAGATTTAAATGAATACTCTGATGACAAATAAAATGAATAATATTATAATAAATTTGAAAAATAAATAAATATTAATGATATACTATAAAGTTATGCTATTGTAACCTAATTAAATACAAACTTTCAAGTGACATAATTCTGCTTATTATATGACATATTTTTTATTTCATATTAGTATTTGATAAATAACAATTTGTAGCGCTAGTGAGCGGAGGGGGTGCGTAGAAATTGAGACGCAGGCGGGAGGTGCACAAGGCGTGTATTAAATACACGACGATACAAAATATATGCGGCTAGGGACCCAGCTGTATGTCTCACTATCGTGAAAGCACACAGTTCAGTGCCAAAACCGTAGAATAGCAGTAAGAGAACCGAATCGTCTCAACAACTTGAGTGCCGTTCAGTGCCGTATCAATGCTGTAGTGGTAGTAAGCATCAATAATTCAAAACATATGAGATTACTTATACTATTGGAGTTAACAAAACGATAGCGCGTTTCAGAGTACAACTAATGCCATCTAGCGGTGGCGCGATGGAACTATTGGCGGGTTGAGGTTATAGTTGTTACAGTCTCCTCCTCTGTCTCTGTTAGGCGTCCCGACGAAGAGACAGGAAAGGATTGTTAAATGTTGTTCTTCGGCCGGCCCCGACCGCGTCTCTTAAACAGTAGTGCTGCTGGTTGTGGTGCCGTTTATCTTAGGTCGTCCCCGTTTTCGTATTGGCTGAGGATGATCCTTGTCATCACTCTTGAAAGGTGTCAGTGCAGATGAATGATATACTCCGAGAGCAATACCGGGATTTTTTGTATCCTCAATTTCATATGAAGAAGGGCCCTTTTGCTCTTTTATCACGTAAGGTCCGTCACGTCGTGGTGCAAATTTGGAGCAAACACCTCTATTCGCCTTACTAATTGGATGCAGAGTCGCCAACACTAGATCACCAACATTATAGCCTTCCGTCTATTTCGATCTACATATTCTTTTCTCCTCTCTTCTTTCATTTCTTGTACCTCTCTTGCTGTTTCCAAGGTGCTGGCTAATTGTAACAACCTTGGTGTAATTTCGGGAATGAAGTTCTCGGATAGCACTAGTTGGCGGAAATCATGAAGATTGTCATCAACGGTTCGGAGTTCTCTTCCAAAAGTCAGATAAGCTGGCGTAAACTCAGTAGAACTGCATGACGTCGTATTCATAGCGAAACGAATGCATGGTAACTGGTCTGGCCAGTCACGGTGATTGTCCCCTACGATTATTGCGAGTTGTGTCTTAAGGTCACTGTTTCGCCTTTCTACAGGATTCGTTTCCGGATGATACACGGGAGTGTCTGAGCATGCCTATGCTTTATTTTCAAACAATAAGCGATTTGCTGCATAACAGCGCTCACAAATTGCGTACCGTTGTCGCTAATCATCCTCCGTGGGATCCCATATCGCAGGAAAATCTCATTCACCAGTATTATAGCACATTTCTCAGCTGTTGCAGATTCTAAAGCAAATAATTCGACCCACCTTGAGGCCAAATCTTCTACAATTAATATCCATGTCAGGCCGTCAACTGAAGTCGGTAAAGGTCCAAATAAGTCAAATGCAATTGTTTCGAATCGCTGATTCATCACTGTGGTCTGTAATAAGCCCGCAGGTTTTTGATTAGCAGCTTTATAACGCTGACAATCTATACAATTTCTTACGTAACTATCGATATACTTCCGCATCCCAGGCGATAAGCAGCGTTTCGAAATGGTTTGGTGCGTCTTTTCAGACCCGTAGTGCCCCGCCATGGGGCTATCGTGGTAAACGGCCAGAACATTAGCCCATTTATGTTCAGGAACAACCAACTGTGCGTCATCTGTTTCAGTACAGGGATTGTTGCGATACAACAGGCCATTATTTAGAAAATAGCCTTTATTGCTCCAATAATATGCATTCTCTTTATTCTTAGTTTGTTCTAAAGCTTCTACTATGTTTGTGATTTTTTTATCTTTCATTTGCTCTTTCCTAACCTCAGCTGGATTCCTTGTAGGTATGTCCACTGTTATGGCGCAGACATCACAATTGTCTCGATTCTCATCGTTACAGGGTGGCCGCGATAAAGCGTCCGCCACCACATTCGTCCTTCCGGGTGCATATTTGATAGTGATATCATATGCTTGGAGTTGTAAAGCCCATCGAGCAAGTCTTCCAGTTGGAGACCTCAATGACATCAGCCATTTCAAAGCCTGATGGTCAGTAATGACTGTGATAGGCAAACCCTCTATATATCCAGAGAACTTGGATCAGTGTTGGGCGTTAATCAATTAAATTTCAATCAATAATTCAATCAGTGACCAAACGTGACCAAATGTTTCAAAGTAGTTGGCTGCCATTGTTAACCTACCAGGTTAACAATGGCAGCTGCCTTTTCTGGGTCTACTTGTAGCCCGTTCGGCATAATGAGATGTCCCAAATATCGAAGTGAAGAGGAGCAGAATCGACATTTCTCTCTATTGGCCGTCAAATTATATTGTCGAAGCTTTGAGAGTACATCTCGGAGGTCACAGAGATGAGATTGAAAACTTTCAGAAAACACGATGAGATCATCAAGGTAGGCTAATAATTTTACATTATTGAGACTGACGCGGAATCTATCTATCAGCCTTTGAAACGTTGCAGGTACATTTTTCAAACCAAAAGGCATCCTTGTAAACTTGAATATACCGAAAGAAGTGATAAATGCAGTTTTATCTTGGTCTTCTTTCCTCATTGGTATTTGCCAGTAATCTGCTTTCAGGTCCAATGCCGACATAAATGGAGTGGGCTTCGCTTCATGGAGCAAATCGTCGATCCTTGGGATCGGATATGTGTCAGGTACCGTTATGGCGTTTAGCCTCCTATAGTCCACGCATAGTCGAAGTGATCCGTTTACTTTAGGGACCATTACAACAGGGGCAGCCCAAGGAGAGTTACAGGGCTCAATGATTTTGTCTTTCAACAAGTTTTCAAGTTCGCTTTTAAGAATCTCTTTACGAGGCGGAGATAATCTATAAGGTGGCATCGATATGGGTGGATGATCCACTATATGTATACAATGCTCTGTTTCGGAAGTAGGTTTACCATTGGGAACAAAAACATCAATGTACTCTTTTAACAATCTATCTAGCTCTACAGATTGCTTTGCATTTATTGTACTAACATCTACAGAATTAATACTAATGTCGGTTTCGGGGAATAAAGCTCTAGACGTCGGAAATAAATTTACTTCTTGAGTGTCGACGCTCCATACAGCATCTCTCATCATATAATCAAAGCGCGGAGAGTAACCGTCGAAGATTGTTGGCTTCGTTTGACTTGAATCGGTGATCTAGGTAAGTCCAATGGAATCAACTTGTAGGGTATTGATGCTGTTTCTGTCGAGAGAGCAGCTTCCTTCCTTTGGCAAAGCGCGGAGGATTCACATGCAGATACAGCTGTGGCAGAGGTAGCGGCAGCATTGTCCTGAGTGCGTATTAATTTATTAGCAGGAGCCGATGCATGTGACGGTGTTGTGGTAGAGAGTGCTAGGTTAATTATTTTTGGAGGACTTGGGTGAAGGCTCTTTTCCTTATTGAAGTGCACGAAGTCCTCCGTATACATCTCATGTATTTCAGTAGGATCATGGATGAAGGTCCATGTGAATTGGGCGAGATTCAGTACAATGCCAGCCTTCTTTAAAAATCCGATTCCCAGCAGGGTGCGGTTGTCTGGTGATTCCGGTAGCACGATGAAATTATTCTGGAAGGTACGGCCACCTAAAGTAACTGCTGCATAAGTACTTTTTGACGCCGCTGAATTCCATCCGCTAAGGTAACATAAACCACTTGCTCATGGGTCGTAAGGCTACGTAATTTGAGGGCTTCGTACAGTTGGAATGACGCAACACTGGTTTTCGTGCAAGTGTCAATAAACGCTGTGCCATCCAGTCCATTCACCTTGATAAACACTGCAGGTCTTGCTTGTGCGTCAATACGTATGCCTATGGCGCAAAAATTTAGGTTTTTAGCAGTAGAAGCTGTTGGCTTGTTTGAGCACGTCGGGCAATTGCTACGGTAGATGCTTGGTGCTCCACAACTGTAGCAAAATACTTTTGAAAGCAGTGGAGTTGCTTCTTGTTTGATATCTTTAGGTGGAGGAGGTGCCTTCGCCTCACTGTTCTTACGCTTGCGACATTGTTCGTAAGAATAGCCATAGTTCCTGCAGAAGTTGCATCTTCCTTTATTGTAATTGGATCTTGCCGGCAGAGGTGTCGCTGGTTCTGTGGGTTTTTCTTGTAATATTTGTTCAACGGCACGGGCCCCATCAAGAAGTTCATCAAAAGTATTGACAGTGTTGCGTGGGACCTTGTCGCGAATGCTAAGGTGCAGCAAGCAATATATTAAGTCCATCTGTTGTTTTTCTTCTAGCTTCTCGTTTGTTGGTAGTTGTGAAAACGGCATCCTCTTCTTGGCTATGAAGCGTGCAGTGTGTACGGCCTCTTCTTGTTTTTCACTTATGATGTCGTGATAGATAAGATACTCGGGCTTCTTTGGCGCAAAGTTGCAGCGCAGGCGGTGTTCGAACTCGTTCCAGGAAGTAACTTCATCTTTTAGGCCTTGCCACCATACAGCAGCCTCACCTCGTAGAAGTAATGGAAGGCCATCTAGGGTTGCAGTGTACGGTATTTGTTCTATTTTTTTAAAAACGCGAACGGCGGCTAGGAAAGCTTCAACGGCGTCCGCGCTTTTCTCACCGTCGTACGAGGCATTGCACGAGGCGAGGGTGTTGCGGCGCTGGCTCCCAATTGTCGCCAGGAAACGGTCGAACTGGTCTTCGCTGAGATTCATCTTTCGTCTCGTCTTTGTGGTCGTTTTCAACTTGTACGTAGTCCTTCGTCCAGATCGCGTTACAAAATTTTGAGGTTCTATGTGGCCCTCGTTGGTCGCCAGATTGTAGCGCTGGTGAGCGGAGGGGGTGCGTAGAAATTGAGACGCAGGCGGAAGGTGCACAAGGCGTATATTAAATACACGACGATACAAAAGATATGCGGCTAGGGACCTAGCTGTATGTCTCACTATAGTGAAAGCACACAGTTCATTGCCAAAACCGTAGAATAGTAGTAAGAGAACCGAATCGTCTCAACAACTTGAGTGCCGTTCAATGCCGTATCAATGCTGTAGTGGTAGTAAGCATAAATAATTCCTGCCGTAGTCGTCTCAAAACTCGCGTCTGCGGGTTTGAGGGGGCCGTTCGAGGCGTCGGCCTCTTTCGGCGGGGTCAATCGCCGCTCGTGGAGACGAGTGGGTCCTGGGGTTGGGTATAACCCTTGGGTGTCGCAATAGGGTGAGCTGCTTCAGATGGGAGTCCCTGCCGGTGATCCAGCAGGTTTCTCAACCATCTTCAGCAGCTGGTGTTTAGTCCGGTGGGGCTTTTCAACACCCTGACGAGAAACTGCTTCCAAGGGGCTTACTTGGGCCCGAGGAAGCCCCACCGGACGAGGAAGCCCAATAAATAATTCAAAACATATGAGATTACTTATACTGTTGGAGTTAATAAAACGATAGCGCGTTTCAGAGTACAACTAATGCCATCTAGCGGTAGCGCGATGGAACTATTGGCGGGTTGTGGTTATAGTTGTTACAAATTCTAATTAATAGTTGAAACCTCGGCCTACCTCTGCTCTTATTGTTATCCCTAACAAAGGACTCACATGTGTAGCATTATTTTAATTTTAAGACATGTACCACATGAATGCAATAAATATATTGAATATTGAGTATTTCAGGTGCAGAATTAATGGTTCCTATGGTGAACTATTTTTAACAACAGATGATTTTCTTGAATACGAACACCCGAAGGAAGCCGTCGCGGTTGTAGTAAGTAAATACTATACGTACTGAAAAAGTGAAAAGTTAAATTAGTATACGTGTCGTGTTATGGGTTTTCCCAACGATATTCAGTAACAAGTTGATTGAAAAACTGCCTACCAAATTAATCAATTGTTGTTATGTGAAATTATAATAAAAAAACTATTTCATTGTTAAATGAAATGAGTACACTAGTAATTTTTCACCTTTGTCAATCAACTTGTTCTTGAATCGAGTCAGAAGGATGTTGTTGAAATTATTCCCTGTGCAGCGCGATATAACTGTTACTACTCCTCCTGCACCTCAGGAAGTGGATCAGTTCAGCGGTAGGCCTGCAGTAGTTTGATGTTCACTGGAACAATACTTTGTCTCGTTGTTAACGTTTTCCAAGAGTGGTTTTATCGAATACAAAATGTTCTATGTTCATCAACTTTTGCCCTTTTGGTCAAAACTTCATAATTCTTAAATTCTTAAGTAAATCTTTTACTTTGTTGAAGGGATTCAAGAAAAATGGATATATGGATGTTATTCAATCGACTTGTAAGTTTTTAATGTTTCCGCAAAATGGCGCTCAGATACATCAAGATAATGCAAATTATTTTGAAAAAATGACGTGCACGGCATCAGTTCGTGTAATTGGTAAGTTACTCTAAACAATAATTTATTATCTTTATAATCGTTGGTTTGTTCGAAAAAAAAATTCGCTATTTAGACACGCAAAAAGAATTCATTTCCAACGCCAAAACCAAAGAATTGAGAATTTTTATATTTGTTAGTTCACCTTATCAGGAAATAAATACCTTGTTCAATACATTTATAGAAATATGACTTAGCACTCTAGATGTAACATTAACAACAACATTTATAACGTGTCGTCATACTCAGTACTAATAGGGTTTTTGATGATGATGACGATCATTATGTAGACAATCATGTGGTTAGTTGTTTGAATATTATGATATACCGGTTGACATTATCATTTGTAGCGTATATTATATCTACAGAGCTGAGTCATATCTACAGGGTGATAATAAAACCACTGCCTATTTTAGAGGAGCATACTGTGTAATAGAAATAAAAAATACATGTTCGATTTGTTTTTCAAATACTTAACAAATAAATAAATCGACGACGACGTCTCAAAGTTTTCCGAAAAATAGTGAATAATATTGACACCCGACGATAAATAGACGCCGTTGCCGTTATTAGCAACAACATTACAGTGGGCGGAGTCAGAACGAGAGTTTATTGACTTCAAAGGCTGATGGTTAGCTTTGTGTGCGGTCTGTATAAGGAGTTTTCGGATTCGATTCGCGATAGTTCTGGCCCTTAATTTATTGGTAAAATTTAACGTACCTTCCTAATTTTCGAAGCACTGCACGGTCACTTTTTAATTCGTCGCGGCTTTGAGCTTTGTTGACATACACACAGCGTTTAAACTTCACTCCACAAAAGAATCACATGTAAAAAATACCGCGAAATCGTCAGAATTTTGGTTCGTAATTTTGTTGTAGAGCGAAAACGATTGAAATATTTTCTTTTTCTCGCAGTCTAAGTGAAAACTAAAGTTTTTACCTCGAAACTAAAGGCCAATACAAACCCTCGGAGTAATAGACGCCCCCACTAAACCTCGGGTATCTAACCACCTCGGGTATACATATATTGGCTCGTTTTAGTCCCGCGATAAAAAATATGTTATTATGTTTGGGGACAGGAGCGGAAGAAAATACGCTGCTCTTTAATTTGAAGAACGACAACACTGAATGTGACAGCGTTGAACCAACTCAAAATTTTACAATCAAGGAGGGCAGCATCTTAACGGTGAAGATTCCAAATATCCTTCTACATTTTTCCCAATTATGGTAAGTTTTACATAGCGCTGAGAGCGTAGTGGACTATAACCCAAACCCTTTTCCCAAATACATTCTTGTCGGGACATAATGAGCAGTACGTAGACTGCAGCAGTTGACCGCAGGTGATACAATATCGTTTTGTCACGAATTTATTTCATAATAAACAATACTCGCGCCTGCGGTTTAACGCTGTAACGTTGAGTAGCACTTTTTAAAGGTGCGGTTAGGGTGTTTACGCACTACACCCGATTCGTATTAGTTCCGTATCCGAGAAACGAAGATCCGAAATGTCATTTTATCTCTAGATGTACAAGCGGTAGTCACATTTTCTGGGATTCGAATCGGACTTAGTGCACAAGAGACATCCGAAGTGGGTACGGGTTTTCTAGATTTGTAGTCTAGGATTTGGAACACGTATATGAATCGGATGCAGTGCACAAACGCGCTTAATGTATTACATTTTTAATATTCTAAACATTGATTAACCTGAAAATGTACGTCGAGACCCAGACTTAATTTTTTCTAGCACTTTTAGCATTCCAAAAATAATAATACAAATAAATTGTAAAATATGTTACTCGTTCTCTATTCCAGGTGTTCCAGAGTTGACGACAATACCCAAAGTGCTTATACAGGTGAAAAATATTTCAAAGAATACTTGACTCACAAGTATAGTACTAATGAAGCTGTTGCCGCTATTGTAAGTTTATTTCAAATTAATGCATAATATAAATAAATGTATGTTATAATCATAGATTTATTATATAGGTACCCATATACTAAATCTATGGTTATATTAACTAAAAATGTTATATGCAGAGTGCCCCAGGGAAGTATCTTGGGACCTATTTTTATTATGGATATACACCCAATTCCCCAGTCAGTCAGAATGTCAAAACTCAGAAGGTATTGTCCAGAATACTCAGATCTGAAACAATACTCAGTCGAACATAATTATATAATAAAAAAAATTAGATGTGCTAATGAAGAACGTTTCTATAATAAAAAATATCACTAAATATTTTTGTAAAATAAGAATGATTCGTATTTTTAAATCAAGAACAAAATCTGACAAGTTTTCTTCTTGTTGTTTCGATGGCATACACAATAATGCTTGCCACCGCGGTGTAAGGTTGTGCCAATCGGCGTAAGGGTATGCCAAACGTACACGAAAGGAATAAATAGTACGTCGAGCGAGCAGACTGAATCTCAGTATAGAGTACTAAAAAAACGGACAAAAAAATCTTTAAAAAATTCAACAATCAAAAATGACATCTATTTGCCAAGTTTTTATTGAAATTGGTTACCGGAAAGTGCGCGAAACCGGATTCATCCCCGCCGTTTCTTCAGTTCGCCGCCCTTAGAGGTGGAATATTTTCCTCAAATTTAAATGGGACCATTCCTGAGGTACCCTCTTCCCAACAAAAAAGAATTATAAAAATCAGTTCACAAACTATATTCTTTATTGCATCAAAAAAACAAACAACAAGAAAAAATCTGTGAACAAAAGTGAGCAAAGGTGGACTTATCTCTAAAAGAGATCTCTTCCAGTCAACCTATGGTGGTGAGAGCGTAAGTTGTAAACGGGCAACAGCGTGCAAGATAGAGAGGGTGAAATACTATAAACTATCGAATAAATTTGTATAAATACCGATACACACATAAGTATTATAAATAAATACAATAAATAACGTATAATAAATAGCATCATCATAATATATATAGATATATATAAATATATAATAATAAAAAAAAATAATAATAATTAAGAAACAATAAGATGATTACGAAGAAAGTTCTGCAAGAAAGTGCGCTTTCAAACTTTTCTTGAAAGAAGCAATCGACGGGCTCGCCTGGATGTGGGAAGGGAGTTTATTCCACAACTGCACTGCACGACAAGAAAAGGAGTTAAAAAAGAAATTAGTATTGCAGCTGGGTTGAACGAGCGTCTTAGTGATGCAGGGACGTCTAGAGCGGGTGGGAAGGGGCAGCAGCTGGAACCGGGAACGAAGGTAGGGTGGGGAGTTAGGGTCACGAAGTATATTATAAATAGTGGACAGGATATGCACATCACGGCGAAGACGAATTGGGAGCCAATTTAACCGAGCACGAAATTCGGAAACATGATCATATTTACGGAGACCGAAAATAAACCGAATAGCCAGGTTTTGTAAGCGCTCTAATTTATTTAAAAGCTCTACGGTCACATCTAAATAACAAACGTCGGCATAGTCAAGTGTGGGGAGAAGAAGAGTTTGCGCTAGCATAATTTTAGTATGAAAAGGGAGAAAATATTGGAGTCGTTTGAGGGAGTGAAATGAGTGGTGCATACGCCTGCTGACCTCATTAACATGAGAGGTCCAAGACAAGGTACAATCCATTATTATGCCTAGATTTTTGGCTTTGTCAGTATATGCAATGGACGTTCCATCATAGACCAACGCAGGTACTAAGGACCAATCAAGCTTGCATCTTATTCTGCTACTACCAACAATCATGGCCTGCGACTTAGCGGGATTAACTAAGAGGCCAAACGACTTAGCCCATGACTGGATAGCCAACAAATCGAAATTCAGTGCCGAAATTGCCTCAGAGACCTCACCTACCTTAAAGTTACGATAGAGTTGAAGATCGTCAGCATACAGATGGAAGGGAGAAGAAATTACGCGGGAAATATTATTAATAAAAATTGAAAAGAGTAAGGGAGAAAGTACGCCGCCTTGAGGTACACCAGCAGTTAAATTAGACCAGGATGACGAGCCATCATTAGTTTTCACACACTGCTGGCGACCGAAGAGATAAGAAGAGAACCAACTAAGGACAGTAGAGGAGATATTAACAGCCTGAAGAGTACCCATGAGAATGTCCAAATCAACGGAGTTAAATGCACTACTAAAATCCAACAAAGCAATAGCAGTGAGCTTCGTTTCATCCATAGCATGACGTATGTCTTCAGTAATGTTCAGTAAAGCACTAACAGTACTATGAGATGGACGAAAGCCAGACTGATATGGACATAAAAGGTTATGGGAGATGAGGTGAGAATAAAGTTGTCTATGGACAATGGACTCAAGAGCTTTAGAGAGGATAGGAAGAATAGAAATAGGACGGTATTGTGAAAGTGATGTAGGATTTGGGATTTTAGGGAGAGGTATAACAAAAGCCTTTTTCCATTGTGCTGGAAAAACATTGCGCGAGAGAGAATAATTTATGATATGAGTAACAACAGGTGCAATGTCCTCCAACACAGGTAGAATCATGTCGAGGCTCAAATTGTCACTGCCGATGGCTTTGGTGGAGATTGAGCGGACACATTTCATTACAATTTCTTCTGAGACCATGTTAAAAGTAAAAGGGGGATAAACAGGTGGAACAAGATTAGAAAGAGAAGAAAGGGTACTGGATTTAGTAAGATGGTTAAGAATGACAGGGGGAGTCGAAAAATGAGAATTTAGGGCATTGAGATCCACGTTGCTTTGACAAACATCCATGGACTCGCCCACGCCAATAGAATGCAAAAATTTCCAGACCTGAGCCTGAGAAAGATTTTGAATGGTGGAATGAATATAACGGCGTTTAGCATCCCTACACATTCTGTTGCAGAGATTTCGTAACTTCTTATAGGCTTCGAGGTTTAATAGAGAGGGCTCACGTTTTAGACGGCACTTGGCTCTATCACGCTTCACCATAACCCTTCTAATCTCAGGCGAAAGCCAAGGAGCTGGTGCGTGTCTGACACGTACTGGACGTACTGGTGCATGAGAGTCATAAATTTTTACAAGTTCAGTATTAAGAATATCAACCTTAACGTCAATACTGTCAGACGAAAAAAGCAAAGACCAGTCAACCCGACCAATATCCTCTCTCAAACGAACAAGATCCATATGCTTAAAATTGCGCAATAGACGGACCTTTCCTTTAACTTTAGGTGGACGCACTCTGTAAGAGAGAAAAATTAAATCGTGATGTGAAAAAGGAGCATCCATCTGCCCATGCGAAAGGACCAGCTTAGGGTGAGAAACAATCAATAAGTCAATCAGGGAAGGTCTGCTGTTAGGGAAGTAATGGGTCGGTTTCAATGTCGTCAGCACTTGGAGATCAAGCGCAGACGTCAAAGCTAATAACTTATCCGAACGGTAGTTATTCTTGAGAATACAAGTATTTAGGTCGCCCATAAGAACAACATGATCAAAAAGGGGAACCAAGTCTACAAGAGTACCTTCCAAGGTGTTAAAGTAGTCTGTTTTGTCATTTGGGCTATATAAAACACCAAGCAGAATTTTTTTATGGTGGACTACTACTGAAAGAAACAGATATTCCAAAGATCCAGTATACTGTGACTGAGAACTGCAAACAACGTCAGCAGGAATGTGGCTACGTAGGTAAACACCAACACCACCACCCCCGCAGCCCGTACGGTCATTGCGAAAGAGTTTGTAGCCTGGAATGGAACAGCTAGTCGAAGGTAATGAAGGCTTCAGCCAAGTTTCCGATACGAGAATACTATCAACTACGCCGGCGCTAAAAGATGTGAGAAGATCGTTGTAGTGAGCGGGAATGCTCTGCGCGTTGATGTGCACTAGGGAAAGAAATTTGGAGTTATTGCTAAATATATTAGAAAGCTTATCTTCAAGAGGATCAGAGTCAGAAAGACTAGAATTAAGACTTTGCGCACTTTCGTAATCATCGGAAGAGCAAGAAAAATATTCATCTTCTACAATCATTGAAAAATAAATATGTAAACTTAATAAATACGTAAAATACGAAAAAATTATATAGATATAAAACAAACAAACAAAAAATATTTAAAATAAAAAATAAAAAAAATTAATAAATTAAATTAGCCAAAAGAACTCACTGCCTAGGTTGACATGTTGAGCAACTCCAAACTTACAAAAAAAAAGAAAACTTAAAAATTAAAAATGTGACAGTATAATTACAATTTCAAATTAATAAAATAAATAAAATGAATGGAAAAACACAATTTGAATTGGAATTTGCTGTAAGTATAATGTTCCATAGCCATAAGAAAAGTGACAACAGAGAGGGCTGTATGCATTAAAGACTCTGCCTGTCTATGGGGAGCATAAAAGTAAACAAGAAAAAAGACAAAAAAAAAAAGTGAAATTGACATTATGTGGGTGAGATTGTTTTAACTAAAATAGGAGGTATTACAATTTTGAGTGCAAAATTATATATAATGTAAACTGAATACCCCACAATAATTTAAAAATACGAACAGAGTATAAGCCGGCAAAATTACAACGGTCACAACAAACCCGATAGATCGTCATTTTACTGCACAGTACGAAGTCACGACGAGGAATCCTTGGTGTACTGAGAAGTCAATAGTTTTAGCTCAGCCAAAGAAACAATCTTCTTACGGTTCTTATCAGGAAGAAGGACAACTATAACTCCGTCAGCCGACCAGCACCTCTTCATACCAAAGTGAGCTCGAGCTGCCACAAACACGTCCTGCCGCGGCTTTGTCAGAAACTCGGAAATCGACGTTTTGGATCCCTTTAACGCGGTTTTAGCTTTCCACACCATGGACCGTAGATGCACAGTGGTAAAACGAACCAATATAGGCCGGGCTGTGTTCCTTTTAGCACCCAATCTATGGCAAGATTCAAATGCCTCGTTACTAATGCCGGACAACTTCAATTGGTCAGATAATATGACCGAAACTTTCTTGCAAGTGTCTTTCCCAACATCCTCCTTGACTCCATGAAAAAGCAAGACCTTCCTGCGGGAGTGCATCTCAAGACGATCAAAGGAGATGTGCAGGAGCTCCACCTGGGATTTTAGCATGCCAATGGTTTTCCAAACAAAGGACTTGAAAGTGTAGAAGTCCGCTGTAAGACTCTTCACCGTTGTGTTAGCGCCGGGCTGCTGAATATTCTTCTCGAATTCGCCCATCCTCCTATTAAACAGCGAAGATAATTCATGAATACTCTTCATGAGCTGCTCTGCTGAGGCTTCCATTATACAGAAGATGGATAAAGTGAGAGAAAGTTGTGTGAGAGTTAGGAGACAGTCAACCTAAGTGCCAGTGAATTAAATTTTGAAATATATACACATTTACTATTTTTAAATAAAAAAATTTGGGAGCAGAAAATATTTCGTGTGTTCACTTAAGCGCCTACCCGCGTTTTTTATATTTTTTTTATATTTATACGCGATAACTCCGGTATTTGTGAACAGATTTTCATGATTCTTTTTTGTTGAAATTTTACTTAAGGAGCAATTATTTTAATGGTTGATTTTGCTATTTCTCCAATTTAAGGCGTTTTTCTCTTGATATACTTTGAGTAGTGAGAAACGATTTTTATTATCTCCAGTGTCAAGACCTGTATAGTGGCGAAATAGGGGATATTTCAATAAAACTTAGCAAATAGACGTAATTCCACGTAATTTTGAAGTCGGTTTTTTATTCATATTAATTTTGAATGACGCGGCGCTCCACACCTCACCACCTAAAATCTAGGCTCGCGTTAAAATTCCTCTCCCTTAGGGCGCATTCCCATTATGTTGATAAATAAAATGTTACGATAAAAACGTGACGACAGATAGTCGCAGCTACTATTGTCGTCACGTTTTTTCGTTGTCTACACGTGTTCTGCTTCCTACTCTCCTCTCTCGTACCCCGCGCCCTCGACTCGCTTTGCATTAGCGTTGGGTCCGGATTTTAAATCGGGTTAAAACCCATTATTGCCCGAAATCGAGGGCAAAAACTATTTACAACTAAATTTTTGTTGTGAATTGAGTCTTGTTCAAATTTAATTATAGATATTATTACAAAATATTAAGGGATGTCAGGGGTGCCACCCAATACCTACGGTGCTCAATAGCTACCTTACCTGCACGCGTTACACCCTGTTCCTACCGACGAGGCTCTGGCGACCTGCCAACACGCATTGGACCATCGTGGCGGGGAATGGTCTAAAAACCCCCCAATGTATGTATAGCACAGAAAAGTATTCCCAAGTGCCCGGCGGCGCTAGTAGCAATAGAGGCGCTGACGGACGTCGTGGAAGCTCTGGCACCAGGGGTTCAAATCTCTGGGTGGGATTCGACTGTCAAACGACCCTGACCCTGGCAACGTATAACGCACGCACACTGCGGTTGGACGAGAGGATCGTCGAGCTGGAAGAGGAGGTGGACAAGTTGCACTGGGATGTCGTGGGGCTGTCGGAAGTCCGTAGAGAGGGGGAGGACACGATAGCCCTGAAATCTGGCAACTTGTTCTACTTCAGGGAAGGTGACCAGCAGTCCCAGAGTGGTGTCGGTTTATCGCCCACAAATCCCTTATTGGCAGCATTACATCCATCGGGAGTGTATCAAGCAGGGTTGCGTACCTTATACTCAGAGTATCCAAGCGCTACTCGCTGAAGGTCATACAGGTCTTCGCACCGACCTCTACACACCCAGATGAGGTAGTAGAGGCTATGTATGAGGACATAAGTTAAGCCATACATACCTCCCAAACACACTTCAATGTTGTCATGGGGGACTTCAACGCCAAACTGGGCAGTCGAATGGTTGATGAGCCCAGAGTGGAGAAATTTGGTTATGGGCAGAGAAATTCCAGGGGTCAAACATTTATCGTTATTTATCGTTGGACAGTCGTCCAACGATAAATAAACGTTACGACATAATGGGAATGCGCCCTAACACTCGCGACGCGCTCACCCGAGCCGTCTGTGTACTGCGTATATACATCAAGTGTGTGTGTGTGTGATCTTTGTTATGCTAATTGTTCCGCACTCATTCCTATCTCTCCTATACAGTGTTTTTTTTAATGGGGCAGTATGGGGATTTTCGAAACCACAGAAGACACAAGGAAACTGTCTTAGCAACCATTAATTCCTTTTTTGTGTAAACAATTTTGACGTAGTTAATATTTTGGTCAAGTGTGAATTGGCCATAAAAATGAATAAAATTTATCAAAATTTCCTTTAGTGCTAATCGACTCGACTTGGTTTCAGATTTCCTCATACTGTCCGATTTAAAAAAAAACACTCTGTATATATTGTGCGAACCTTCTCTCTATACCT
>NW_020653216.1:0-21556 GCF_003589595.1 Hyposmocoma kahamanoa | reverse complement strand
TCTCCTAACTGTCAACCTTCACTTTTAGATGTTCAGATAGTCTCTAAACCTCAATCGGTTCTCCTGCATGGACAAACCACTGCCCCATTCTCGTACGATGACCTCATATATTTGTCTTATCGAGTACGCACTCCCAAACCCAAAATTAAAGTCATTTTTCAGCGTAGCTTTGGTAACATTTCTGTGGATCGCTTGAGAGAGGAATTTTCTAATATTGACTGGTCTGCATTGATTGAAGCTAGCACGGTAAATGAGAAGATCAAAATTTATAACACTCACATAATAAAGTTGTATGATTTTCATGCCCCACTCAGACCAGTACGTGTTAAGCATCTGCCTGCGCCTTGGCTTACACCAGCAATAAAGAAAACCATGAAACGTAGGGACAAGGCCAAGTCGATTCTCAAGAGGTTTCCAAGTGAAGACAATTTGCTCACTTATAAAAGGCTGCGCAACCTCTGCAATAGACTGTGTCGTGACGCCAAACGGCGTTACTTCCACTCGTCGATGGTAGGCTTGTCTATGGGTCTAACTTGGAGGTTCTTGAGGTCACTTGGTGTGGGTAAAGATCGTGACTGTACTGTTGACTTGCCTGACCTTAACTCACTTAACAAATACTTCACCAACTCACCGTTTACTGTAGCTGACTCTATCAAAGCGGGCACGCTCACTTCACTGGGCGCTGCTACTCATCCCGATTGTGTACCTTTTTTTTTTTCGCTAAATCACTGAGGGGGAAGTTAAGAAGAGTATCCTATCCATAACTTCCAAGGCCGTGGGTGAAGATGGTATTTGCCGCGACATGCTGATACCTATCCTGGATGACGTTGCTTCAATTATCACACACATTTTGAATACTTCTCTTGCAACTAGCGTCTTTCCTAGCGATTGGAAATTAGCTCATGTCATTCCCATCCCTAAATCCGCTACTCCCACGGCTTTCTCCCAATTTCGTCCTATCTCCATCCTACCATTCCTGTCCAAGGTCCTTGAAAGCACTGTACATAAACAACTTCACTCATATGTCTCTCGTCATGAACTTATAAGTCCGTATCAATCTGGTTTTCGTCCTGGTCATAGCACTGTAACTGCTTTACTTAACGTCACCGATGATATTCGTCAAGCCGTGGATAATAGGTTGTTTACCATTATTGTTTTGCTGGACTTCAGCAGTGCTTTCAACTCTGTCGACTATGACATCCTCCTTGCCATTCTCTGCTCTCTTAACATCTCCCCTGCTGCAATTGCCTGGTTTTCGGATTACCTCTGCAACCGCTGTCAAAGGATCAGGAATGATGACATTTATTCCGATTGGTCCCCTTTGACTTCAGGGGTGCCACAAGGTGGTGTACTTTCACCTCTTCTCTTCTCGTTATTCATAAACGAGCTCACTAAATTAATTTCTCCTCCATTCCACTTATACGCAGATGACTTGCAAATTTATAGACATTTTGGTGGAGCCAATATCCAATCTGCCATTGAATCTATTAATAAGGATCTTCTTGTGGTGAAGTCTAGCGCTGATGCGTTTGGTTTGCTTGTAAACCCTAGGAAATCACAGGCAATAATTGTAGGTAGCAACCGACTTTACTGCAGGTTAGATATTAATAATCTCCCCAAGGTCTCGTATGATTGAGTGAGTCTCGCATATGCTGAAAACACAAAGAACCTAGGTCTGATAATCGACCGTACACTGTCCTGGAGACCACAGGTAAATGAGGTTAGTCGACGCATGCACTTTTTCTATCATTCTCTCAAGCGGCTTCAATTCTTCTTACCTTTCAACACCAAGGTTATGCTTGCTCAGTCCCTACTACTCCCTCTTCTCGACTATGCCGATGTTTGTTATTTGGAAGTTACTGAGGAGCTGCTTAACAAACTAGAGCGCCTACAAAATCTGGCCATCCGTTTCATATTCGGTTTACGTAAATATGACCATGTCTCTGAATTTCGGACTAAATTGAAACGGCTCCCAATCAGACTTCGCAGAGATATGCACGTTCTTTGTCTCCTTTATAAAATTTTAAATTACCCCCACCTTCCTCATTATCTGTGTTCCCGTTTTTCCCCCTTATCCCCCAATTCCCGCCCAAAACGTACCTGTGACACTAGAACTCTTTTATATCCCCAATCCAACTCCAGATTCTTTCACAATTCTTGTACCGTAAGTGCAGCTCGTATGTGGAATAAACTACCTGCTAACATTCGTGACAGTCCATCGGTGGCATCTTTCAAACACAAATTAAAAGAGCACTTCCTGTCGAACGTGTTAGATAGTTTATAGGTAACATATTTGTAAACAAATGATCTGTTATTATAATATATATTCTGCTTATGTATGTATTTATGTATATAAAGTTCTAGTATGTCTGTCGTATGTATATTATTATCATTTATATTTTATTCACATTTAAATTTTAATTTTGTTGTACAATAATTAGCCCCGCAGACTTCATTTTTGCACCACGGCTAGGGTTGGCTGGAAGAGATCTCTTATAGAGATAAGCTCACCTTTGTATATGTCCATTGTAACGTGTGTTTCATGTTTCTTTTCTTTGTACAATAAAGAATATAAAATCAAAGAATGACATAATATGCCTATCCGAAACGTGGTTATCATCTGAAAAACTGGGTTTACTAAACTAAGGGTGTCATATATCGGCGATTCCGCGGCCGGTTACCTGACACCAGATTGCGCCACACGTCGCCGATAAGGGAAATCGTATTGATTAGTTTTTATTATTATATTGTATGTATGTTTGTTTTAAGGTATATATAATATAGGTGTATTTTGTTTTTATATTGTTATGTATGTTAGTCTATAAGGTATGTATACATGGGTCTTTGTTACCTGATATAAATAAATAAATAAAATAAAATAAACTTCAACGGATATAAAATTGCAGCCGCGTATTGTCGAAAATCACACATTCATGGTGGAGTATGCATTTTAATTCAAGAAGATCATGAATATGCAGAAAGAGAAGATATCAAGGACTTTTCTATTGAATTTGTAGTGGAACTTTGCGCTATCGAAATTACTAAATTAAATATGTTAGTGATTTATTTATTTATTTATTTATTTATTTATTTATTCACAATATAAGTTTACAGCGCAAGCCAAAGCACTTATATGCTAGTCACTATACATTAATTACAATTATAATTAAATTAAATTACATAGGTACTCTGCTTTGGATTTTTAAAAATTCATTGAGGAACAAAATAGCATGCTTTAAGAATGCATTCGAACTGTCATAGAATATGTCGGCATGTGACTGTTGTGTGAGCAATTGGTTGAGCAAAGAAGTCGCTCGAACAGTAGGTGCATGTGCGCCACTGCAGGTGCGCGAGCGAAGCGTCGCGAACAAGGGACGCACGCGCCTCTGCAGCACCGCACCGCCGCCTCGCAAATATCGGTCAGGGACAAACAGACGCATCCGAGACACCACTGTCATGTTGTCAACCCTACCATTCAAAAGAGCGTGATAATGCATTATGAGCATTAGTTTACGCCTCAGTAATAGGCTGTCTAATCCAACCATTCCGTACACAAACATAGAAGGGAAAAGATACGGGTAGACATTGTACATCTTTTTATAAGCAAATCTTGCAAACCTTTTCTGTACCTTTTCTATCACATCACTATATGTGGTTTCGCGAGGGTCCCACACTGCCGCTCCGAACTCCAGTACACTGCGCACGTACGCGTTGTAAAGTATCAATGCCACCCTGGAGTCGGTGAAAGGATACGTTGTTCTAGTAATAAATCCTAGCGTCTGGTTTGCCTTTTTGCAAATTGCTATAATATGATCTTTGAAAGTAAACCGCGAATTCAAAGTCAAACCAAGATCCCGAATCACCTCCACGCGATCAATCACAGTATCGCCAATGCTATAAGTAGCAGCGTAAATAGGTACTCTTGCGAAAGTGATGACTTTGCACTTTGATAAGTTGAACTGAAGGCGATTTGTTCGTGCCCAACCCTCTACGGCAGTGATGTCTTTCTGCAACTTAGTGCTATCCTCAAGTTTTTCTACATCGATGTATAGTTTAACATCGTCGGCAAATAGTAAGCATTTTGCATACTGAACTACTGTAGGCAAATCATTGATCATCATCAAAAATTGTGTAGGACCCAGAGTACTCCCCTGACTTACCCCAGATAGAGTATAGTATAGCTCAGAGCGACGGCCGGCAATTTGAACATATTGAGTCCTATCTCTGAGGTAACTAGCAAAAAAGTTTAAAAGTTTTGGGTTAAATCCAAATTCAGCAAATTTTGTAAGTAAGATGTCGTTGTCCACTAAATCGAATGCCTTTTTAAAGTCGAAGTACACTGTGTCCACTTGGGATTTACCATCCAATTTTGATAATATGTAGTCTGCGAAATTTATATGATTGGTTGTAGTGGATCTAGAAGATCGAAAACCGTGCTGGCAGTCAGTGAGCAATGACTCAATTTGTCGCTTTAGGAGTGAATCGATGATACCCTCGAACACCTTTCCGAACACTGAAAGAACCGCAATTGGTCTATATGACGTAATGTCTACCTTGGAAGTTTCCTTGGGTATTGGTGTTACTCTCGACATTTTCCATACTTGGGGATAGTGAGAGTTTTTAAGAGCAGTGTTATATAAATGCAGTAGCGGAATCTCAAATACAGAGATACAATCTTTGACCATGAAGGGCGGTATTAAGTCAGGCCCAGGAGAAGAACGAGTGCTTAATTTCCCAACAGAACGGCGAATATCTGAGATAGTTAAACTGTCTATAGTAATATACGACGCAGATGCTCCACTGGATTTTGCAGCCTTTTCCGCATTGAGCTCAGGTATGCGGCTCAAAAATACGGAGCTAAAATGTTTCGCAAACGCATTAACTGCTTCCTGCCCTGAAACGATGTTTCCCTCATAGTTATATTCAGTTGTGTGACGTCTATCATTTTTTCTATCCTTAACATATTGCCAGAACGCTGCGGGGTCCCTAGCTATATCTCCCTCCAGTTTTTTTGTATGGTTTGTGTACGCTGAGGAGATCAACATTTTCACTTTTTTACGGAAATATTTATACAACTCATGATTTACTTGCCAGCCTCTAGCCCTATACATCTTTAAATTGTAATACTTTTGCTTTATATTGTCAATTATTTCGGCGGTATACCAATTTGGATACACATAACGGCTATTATAGTTCTTATGTTGCTTAATAGGTACATGTTTCAGAATAATATCATTCAGAATAGAATAAAATTGCTCGACAGCACCATCCACATCTTGCTCCCCCAGCATAGTGGACCAATTCGCCTCAGTCAAACCTAGATATAGTGCATTTAAGTCTGCTTTATAAAAGTTCCATCCAGGAAATGCGTGATCGCCAATGTCAACATGATTAATGTCAGGGGTAGTTTTTTTACAGTTACTTCTACCACGTGGTAGTAGTAGTACTATTTTTAGAGCAGGGTGGGGTCTATCCAACCATACGAGTGGCTCCACCTCCCTACTGACAGTTATTGTGCTTTCGTTAATATTACTCAGCACTAAGTCAAGCATGCCGCCATACGAATTAACAATATTATTATGTTGCTTAATATTACAAAAATCAATAAAACTATTATAATTTAAATTAACATTAGCACTGGCAGTATTCAGATTAAAATCACCCATTAATATAAACTTATGTGCAGAATATTTAGATACAACATTCTCTATACAATTAAATATACTTATATACTTTACATCACTTGTTTTTGGAGGTATATATACCACACAACATATGAATGTTATATGATTCCATGTCACTTTAACAAACATTAATTCTTTATCCTCACTGAGGTCGTCAATATCCATTATTCTCTGAACCGAGTAGCACCTGCGAACAGCAAGAAGAACACCACCATAGCCAACATCGTTGGGTCTATCTTTGCGTATAACTATGTATTCAGGAGGAAAGAGCTCTCCGTCGCAAACAGACAGATTCAAGAATGTTTCATTGAGGGCTATAATATCGATAGTTTGAGATTGCAATAGATTAATTTTGAATAAAGCCGACTTTTGTACTGATCTTATACCTCTCACATTCTGAAAGTACATCACTATTTTCTTTAGTCTGTGACCTGACCTGACCTTTTGGTACGAAAATTCTGTCGCCACGGTTTTATGCAAATATCTGCAGCCCAATTTGTAGGCATAAGGACCCTCTCAACTAGTCGAGCAGGTACTCCCAGCTTAAAAGAAGCGTAATTACCACGTGCTCTCAAAGTTTCCACTGTGCATCTATCTGTTTGGCTGATCCTTTTGAGGTGTTCATTTACTTGCTTGTCGGAAGTACCCATTTTAACATAGTACAAATGCAGATATTGCACTTTTTCTGAAGCTTGAAGCAAGCTATTGATAGGATCGGCTGTTCCACGCAATATTTGACTTTTACGCTCCTTTGGCCATCTAGGCCTTACTTCAATCCATTCACTACGATCAGTACCTTCTGTATTTTCTATTATTTCAGGTTGAGATTTTACTACATCAGCAAGTGTTCTTGCTACCTGCTGTGTAGACTTTGCAGAATGGATCTTCTCATTTCCTGTATTCATCGAGACAGGATCACAACCTTGCTTTTTGGGTATCTTATGTTTTATTGATACTTGAGGTTTTATAGGTGCTTTCTGATTTTGTACATTCATTTTTCTAGGTTCTTCCTGCACAGTTTTGTTCGTTATTTTCTTTTCAATGTTGGTTAACCTTTCGTCAAGTTTTTCAAAGTTATACTCTAGACTGTTATTTATATCAATTAAAGAATTTCTCCTTTCAATTCTACAGTTTGATCAACTTTTTCTTCCAAATTTTTTAGTCTTTGGCACATTTCATTAATTTTGCTATGCAACGTGACATGCAAGGACGCTAAATCTGCCATGAGACCCTTTTTAATTTCTTCACATAACATCTCCTTTAGTTCGTCATATACCGCGGTATTGTCGTTTGGAATTGGGGATTGTAAGTGATGTGTTTTGGCTTTATTGGGCATATTGGCTTTTGACCGTACAGTAACATTATTTATGTCTTGACTATTTACATTATCCAGAACATGTAAAATGCTATTAGTTTTGTCATTTATTGATATTTCCTTTACACTATTATCACCATTAGTTACATCTTGATCGTCGTTGATTAGCCCATCAATAGACATACTTGTTACATCTAACAATGCCGTATTAGACTTACGCACAGGCGTATCGTCACATCTAATGGTACGTATTTTTGACTTGCATTCAGGACAGTTCCAAATACGATCCAAATTGTGCAGTTCAGCTATATAGTATTCCTTTGTCATATTTAAGCACTCATAATGATAAAACATTTTACAATTAACACATTGCAATCTCTCAGCAAGGTAGATGTGCTTACCGCAAGCAGTGCAGTTCATTGTTTTAGGCATACCGAACTATACGATTCCAATGCCAAAATGTCGGGCCGATCTTACCTCAAATTGTGAGGTTCAATTCGTAATGTTGTTTTTAAAGGTCGACAACACAATTCGGACCGCTCGTCACAATAATGCAGGAACGAAACGCAATTTTGGTTTGTCAGAGTGACAGCCGAATGACAGGCCAATATTTGTCAGTAGGGTCTGCGTGAATTGGAGCGTATTTGTGTGAACGCAGCCGTAAGTGAAATATTTATGGTGGCAACACTAGATAGATGTCATGTGATCGTTCTATACTGGAACATGAGGAAATTCGATGTATTTATTACACAATTAAAATTCTGAATCATTTAACAAAAGCAAATAAAAATAGAAATATTATAATCGGTGGAGATTTTAATATTAACGTTCTAAAAAATTACTTCGAATCACAAACGCTAATAAATCTTATGCTTGAATATAACTTCACTCAGCATGTTAAGGAACCAACTCGAATCACACAAACCTCATCTACCTGCATTGACCTTGTATTTACAAATTTTACCGATGGTAATATTACAACAGCTGTACGGGATTTTGGCTTTTCAGACCACAGGGGTACGACGTTCAAAATGAATTTAGAAATACCAACCAAGTCTGTTGAGTGGCAAATAAAAAAGCGACTATATAACAGCATAAATATAAAAAAATTTAAAAACGAATTAAGAGCTACAAATTGGAATAACATAATAAACCCTCTCAAAAATATTAATGAAAATTATGCAATGTTTCATCTCTACTTGAATAATGTCCTGAACCACTGTATACCAAGAAGAAAGATAAAATTGAAACCTTACAACAAAAAGGATTCGGCTAACTCGAGGCATAAAGGAAAGTTGCAAAAACAAAAGACTACTTAAAATTATCATCAACTATTACACGAAAAACCCTGTACTTCGCAAATGCTACAAATCCTATTCAAAAATATTGAAACAAACCATTAAAAAATCGAAAAAAATCCAATATATACATCAAAATCCGAAAATAAGATGAAAACTATGTCAAACTAGGTATAGTCAAAAGTGAACGTGATAACGTTTTTAGGTCCAAAATCATAACTATTAATAATTCATTGAAATTTAGTGATTGGGCGACTGTGGGAATTCACAAAAGTAGACAAAGACTATATGCTCTTTACGATGAAAGGACTTACAACACTAGTAACAGTTTTAATGATTTTTTTAGGAAATATTCGAAAATGTTTAAACGTGTTTGTGTTGCAGCCAAAGCAATGTTTATAAATAATAAAATAAAAAGCAGCGCGAATGTAGTAAAAACGACTTGGAATATTATAAACAGCGAAACTCGAAGGGTCAAACCTCGTAACTTAGATTTTCAACTAAGATTTAATGACAAAATTGTAAACACAGACGCAGAAGTTGCTAAAATATTTAAATTTTTTTTTACTGACATTCCAATTTTGACTACTAAGTCGTTAAATTCATCTCCCACCGCCGCTGAATCCTTACTAAAAGAAAATAATGCAATTAGTATCACTAATTAAAGGTTCCGTCATGTATTTCCAAACGATATTGTTAAAGCCTTTAAGTCTATAAACATAAAAAATACTGCTGATCTTGATGATCTTTCAGTCAGAGTAATTACTTCTATAGTTGATTGTATTGCGCCTTATTTAGCCCGTGTCTTTAATAAATGTATTGATGATGGTGTCTTTCCTGACCTCATGAAGCAAAGTAAAGTTATTCCACTTTTCAAATCTGGTAGTATTTTTGCCCCACCAATTTCAGACCTATATCAATACTACCAACTCTCAGTAAAATATTTGAAAAAATTATTCTAAATCAGATGTGTGCACATTTTTATAGTAATAATTTAATGTCTCCTAAACAATTTGGTTTCACTCGGGATCACTCTACAACCGATGCTGGTGTTGAGTTGATTAATCATATATTTGATGCATGGGAAGTCTCACATGACGCTATTGGTGTATTCTGTGACCTTTCCAAAGCTTTTGATTGTGTTTTGACCATGATACACTGGCCAGGAAACTTCGCCATTATGGTGTGGCGGGACGTGATCTCGACCTTCTAAAATCGTATTTGCGTGGTAGGGTACAGAGGGTCGATGTTAACGGTACGAAATCGTCAGGATCTGCAATTAGCATGGGTGTCCCTCAAGGTTCAATTCTAGGCCCATTTTTATTTTTAGTTTATATTAATGACTTACCTAGCCTTATGGAGGGTATAAAACATGAGATAGTATTGTTTGCTGATGATACTTCCTTATTATTTAAAGTTAAAAGGCACCAATGTTCCTACGACCATATGAACAATGCTATATCTAAAGTAGTTGATTGGTTTGCTGTTAATAACCTACTTCTTAATGAGAAAAAAACAAATTGTGTGAAATTTACATTACCCAATGTTAGAGAGACGGTTACAAACATTGTAGTTGGAAACGAAAAATTAAATCTTGTGGATACAGTTGTATTTCTAGGTATAACGTTAGATGCTAAATTGCAATGGGGTCCCTATATAAGTAAGTTATCAAAAGGGCTCGGCTCTGCAGTGTACGCGATTAAAAAAATAAGGAAACTTTCAGACGTCGAAACCGCTAGATTGGTTGACTTCAGCTACTTTCACAGTCTAATGACATACGGCATTTTGCTTTGGGGTAATGCCGCCGATATCAATAGAATCTTTGTCCTGCAGAAACGTGCAGTTAGGGCAATTTATAATCTGGGCCCCAAAGTATCGTTGAGAGATAAGTTTAAGGAAATTAACATTCTTACACTAGCCTCACAGTACATTTATGAAAATGTAATTTATGTTAAAAGGAATAGTAATTTATTTATGAAAAATAGTGACAGACTTAACATTAATACGAGGAATACAAATAAACTAGCTTTTCTTGATAGTCGTCTTCACAAAGTAAAAAAATCATTTAAGGGGCAATGTATACGCTTCTATAACAAGATTCCGGTTGATATACAAAATTTGCCTTTCACGAGGTTTAAAACTATAGTGAAACAAAAACTTTATACTAAAGGTTATTATACAACTTCTGCGTACTTGGATGACAAAAATCCGCGATAGTAACCCATTTAGATCATTCATGGAGGTAGTCTCGATCTCTGATGTTTCAAATAAAAAAAAAATATTGTAAATGTTATTTACAAAGAGCAAGCCCTAGAGTTTCTTGCTCATTCTTCTCAGGGGA
The DNA here is from genome assembly GCF_003589595.1 of Hyposmocoma kahamanoa. Lineage (NCBI taxonomy): Eukaryota > Metazoa > Arthropoda > Insecta > Lepidoptera > Cosmopterigidae > Hyposmocoma > Hyposmocoma kahamanoa. Next base: position 10,918 of record NW_020653216.1, on the reverse strand, counting down.
ATCTGCCTTACGAATGAGCGGTAGAGTTTAACTATTGTGACGATTTCAAGTGTAATAATGCTTACCTATGAAATAAAGATTATTTTGAATTTGAATTTGAATGTGGAAAATAATAAAACAACGTACTAATAAGAATATAAACAGTGTTGTGTCCAATAGTGAACATTATGTATTTTAGATTACGTATAAACGTAACTATACGTGATCTAAAAAATAAATACAGCTATGGAATAGACGAGATGCCTTCCGCGCTTATAAGAATATGTGCAGACGAATTGACGTTTCCGTTTTATACGCTTGTCAATCAGTCTTTTGCCGAGGGTGTGTTCCCGGATCTTCTTAAACAATCCCTGATAAAACCGATCCACAAAAAAGGAAGTAAGTATGATCTGAGTAATTACAGACCGATTGCATTATTGCCCGCGGCTTCGAAAGTATTTGAGAAGGCAATGTGTAGCCGCCTATACTCTTTCTGTGAAAAGTACAATATATTATTATTTATTTTATTTAAACACTTTATTGTACCACAAAGTAACTTACAAATTTTCAGAAACAATTTAAATATTTGTGTACAAAGGCGAGCTTATCCCATAAAGAGATTTCTTCCAACTAACCTTTGAAAATCTGAGAGGAAAGTTGGTTTTTGGGGTGGCACTAAAAATAGATAAGTAAAGAAATGAAATATACTATACTCAATAAATACACAGATAAATTTAATAAATCAAATGTACATACGAATATATATATATTAAGTAATGTTGATACATTAATACATACAAAGTCTATAATAAATTGAATGTACAAAAAAAAAACTATAAATAAATATATCAAAAGTAAATAAATATTTCAAAAGCTCTAACATGTGGAGTCTGAACAATTCCAAAACTTCAAAAGAGCACCCTTGAAAACCCGAACCGAAGGCGACTGTCTGACCTCGACCGGGAGAAGGTTCCACATACGGGCAGCATGTACTGTGAACGAGTTCGAATATTTTTGGGAACTGTGTTGTGGAAGGACGAGGGACAAATTGGTGCCAGAACGCAGGCGGTCACCCATAGCCTGACGGTATTGAAAACGCTCACGTAGATAGCTAGGTGAAGTGGGATGGAACAGGATTTTATAGAGGAAGCATAAAATGTGAGCATTTCTACGTAAACGAATAGGCAACAACTTCAACTCATCTCTAAACTTGGAAATGTGGTCGTACTTTTTTAATCCAAACACAAATCTGATACATTGATTTTGCAGCCGCTCCAATTTATTAAGAAGGTCCTCCGAAAGATCAAGATAGGAGACGTCACCATAGTCCAGAATAGGAAAAAGAAGAGTGCGTATTAGCATAAATTTTGTAGACAGAGGAAGAAAGTACTGCATCCGCTTGAGGGAATGAAGTGATGCAAAGATTTTACGACTTACATCGGCGACATGCTCCGACCAAGAAAGTGTCTGATCCATTATGATGCCCAAATTTTTAACGGTAGTGGAAAAAGGAATAATAGTGTCATTCAGAACTAAATTGGGCATCACCATAGACTCAAACTTGGAGATGGAATGGCGATTGCCAATAATTATGGCTTGGGACTTTTGTGCATTTAAAAGAAGTCCGTAGTTCTTAGCCCATACCGAAACCTTTTGTAGGTCGGAATTCAATGTGCCGATAGCAGTAACTACATCTTCAAGACGGGCTGCAGTATAGATTTGAAGGTCATCGGCATAGAGATGGAAAGAAGACGTGAGTAATGATGTAATTCCACCGATAAAGACCGAAAAAAGTATAGGTGATAAAACCCCACCCTGCGGAACGCCAGCCGTAAGGCTACACCAGTCCGAGTGCATGTCACCGGTCTTTACGAGCTGGGAACGATCAAATAAATACGAACGAAACCAGGATTCGGCTAAGGGAGGTAGATTTAAAGTTCTAAGCACAGCAAGAAGCAAATTAAAATCAACAGTACTGAAGGCACTGCTAAAATCCAATAAAGTGAGGACAGTAACTTTTTTATTTTCTATATTAAGACGAATGTCGTCAGTGATTTTCACCAGAGCAGAAACTGTGCTATGGCCCGCTCGAAAACCAGACTGCAGATGGTTGAAAATATCGTAACGTAGGAGGTGGTTAGTGAGTCGATTATGGACGTAGTGCTCAAGGATTTTGGACAATACAGGAAGTATGGAGATAGGGCGGTAATGGGAGAAAGAAGAAGGATTTGATTTTTTAGGGAGAGGAATTACATGGGCTTGTTTCCATACAGCGGGAAACACACCACTGGAAAGGGAAAAATTAAGGATATGAGCTAGGATAGGAGCTACTAGGTCCTGTATTGGAGTGATCATGTCAAGACTCAAACCGTCATTACCAACAGCCTTCGTGGTGACAGACTTAAGTATTTTCAACACATCTGCTGTCGTAACCTTTCCAAAATCAAAAGAAGCTGAAGCAAGACAAGGTGCATTGGCCAGGACAGATAAAGTTCGCGATTTTATGACAGAATCTAAACATACTGGGGAAGATGCAAAGTAGTCGTTCAGCGCGTTAAGATCGACATTGAAGGGAAAGACATGATCAGCTTTACCGATACCCAGTGACTTCAAATATTTCCACATCTTAGTATGCGGACAACCTTCGATAGTGGAGTGAATATGCTTACGCCTGGCGCTCCTACAGAGCTTGTTGCACCGGTTACGTAACTCGATGTAGGACTCACTATTGATTTTGGTTGGATTCTTCCGCAATCTGATACGTGCTCTGTTGCGCCTCTCCAACACCACCTTGATATCTGGCGTGAGCCAAGGCGCGGGGAAATGCTTGACTCGGACAACTTGATGAGGAGCATGCTTGTCAAAGATGGTCAAAATAATGGAGTTAAAAGCTTGAACCATTTCATTCACGTCCTCCGCTCCAAACACTAGCTCCCAATCAGAATTCAGCACATCATCGAAAAGGGCATTTTTGTCTATTTTAGCATAATTGCGGAGCATTAAGGTTTTATGTCTGCGCTTAGGTGGACGAATTTTGAACGAAGCATAAATTAAATCGTGTGAAGAAAAAGCAGCAGCATTAAACTGTCCATGAGAATCAACCAGCTCAGGAGAAGAAGTGATGATCAGATCAAGAAGGGAAGGTTGACCATTATGCGGAAAATGAGTGGGATACAACTCGAGGCAATTCAAAAAAAGTGAGTGGAAGAGTGAAAGCAACTTCCTCGATCGGCATTTGATGAGTCGCAGAATGGTTTTCGGAAAAATCGTTCAACTACACTTGCGACTTACAAATTTATGCAAAAGATTCTGGATACACTAAATGAAAAAAAGTATGTTATCGGTATCCTATTCGACATGTCAAAGGCATACGATAAAGGTTCGGTATGATATCTTACTGGATAAACTTTACGGAATGGGTATACGAGGTGACATTCATAAATGGTTCGCATCCTATTTAAAAAACAGAATCCACTATGTAGAAATCGATCATTATAACTATGAGACAGGGGAAATAACTCAAGTCAGATCTGAGCCCCAAAACATGAACAATTCGATACCACAAGGAAGCATCATTGGGTGCATACTATTCCTGGCTTATATAAATGACCTCCCAAAAGTAATAAACGATTCATGTGTTCTTTTCGCTGACGACATCTCAATATTAACCTCTTGTAAAAATAGTGACCACTTAAATCAAACCCTTCATAATACACTAACTACAATTGTAACATGGATGAATGATCACAATTTAGAAATTAACTTCACAAAAACCAAAATTATAGAATTTAGACCCTATCAAAAACCATCACTAAATATTAATTTTTCGTATAACCAAATACAAATAGAAACCGTCAATACATTTAATTTATTCGGAATAGATATCGATACAAATATAAATTGGAAGCAGCATGTACAAAAAAATCACAAAAAAGCTATCTAGTTTTACTTACGCCTTAAAAGAAATAAAGAAGTCAACAAATTTACAAACTGCCCTAAGTGCTTACTATGCGTACGTTTATGCATGGCTATCATACGGCATCATATTGTGGTGCAATAGTACAACTGTAAATGACCTCTTTATTAAACAAAAAAACTGGTAAGAATACTAGCAAATATACCAAGAACAGAGAGCTGTGAACCATTCTTTAGAAAATACAAAATCTTAACTCTAACATCAATTTACATTTTGGAAGTTTGCAAATTTATAAAAAAGTACCCACAATTTTACACTAAACTGAGAGACGAACCAAGACACCATCCCACAAGATACGGAAATAATCTCGTAACACCGTTCTCAAAATTGGAAATGCATAGATCGAGCCCATATTCAATGTCGATAAAAATATACAAAAAACTACCGGAACATATAAAGCAAGAAAATAAAACAAGCATTTTCATAAATAACTTAAAAAACATTCTTTCTAATAAAAGTTACTATACAGTGCCACAATATCTGGATGATAAATTGCTATAGCGTTGATCTGCCTCATTCCTATTTTTCTGTCCATTATTATCATATCCATATGTCTTTCATTGTACCTATGTGAATAAATAAATAAAATGAAGTAGATAAAATGTTATATAATGGTGTAAATGAAATGTTATTATCGTCTAATGAAAACAAGTATAACACATAATTGTACAATTAATAATATGTTTATATATATTATTATTATTATTATTATTATTATTAATTTTGTAATGATAATTATTGCTAAGGCTTGAAATGTAATTAAACCATATTATAAGTTTTTATATTGCTATGCCCTTACAGGGTATTACATGTATACGTAATATGATGTAAAATTTGTATTATTTATATTATGTAAACTGCAATAAATATATTATCATTATCATTATCATAGCACTTATTAGTAAATCCAAGATGGCGGACACGATTTTTCAAAAAAATGCAATATGGGTATCGTTTTCGAGGTATTTAAGGGTCCTATTACGAATATAGCACTTATTAGTCAATCCAAGAGGCTCACACGATTTTTAAAAAAAAATGCAACTTGGGTATCGTTTTCGAGGTATTTGCAGGTGCTCATTAAAAATATAGCACTTATTAGTAAATCCAAGATGGCGGGCACGATTTTTAAAAAACTTCAATATGGGTATCGTTTTTGGGGTATTTGGGGATGCTCATTACGAATATAGCACTTATTTGTAAATGTAAGATAGCTGGCACGATTTTTCGAATAGTGGAGAAGTGGGTATCGTTTTAGAGGTATTTGCGGTTGTTCATTACGAATATAGCACTTATTAGTAAATTCGAGATGGCGGACACGATTTTTCAAAAAAATGCAATATGGGTGTCGTTTTCGATGTATTGGGGTGTGCCATTACGAATATAGCACTTATTAGTAAATCCAAGATGGCGGGCACAATTTTTCGAATAATGGCAAATTCAGTATCGTATCCGAGGAATTTGGGGGCGCTCGTTACGAATATAGCACTTTTTAGTTAATCCAAAATGGCGGCCACAATTTTTCAAAAAAATGTAGTATGGGTATCGTTTTCGAGGTATTTGGGGGTGCCCATTACGAATATATCACTTATTTGTAAATCCAAGATGGCGGACACATTTTTTTTTAAATGCAATATAGGTATCGTTTTCGAGGTATTTGGGGATGCTTATTACGAATATAGCACTTATTTGTAAATGCAAGATGGCGGACACGATTTTTCAAAAAAATGCAATATGGGTATCGTTTTCGAGGTACTTGGAGATGCTAAGTCGAACATAGCACTTATTAGTAAATCCAAGATGGGGGACACGATTTTTCAAAAAAATGCAATATGGGTATCGTTTTCGAGGCATTTATTTATTTATTAGACGAACACAACAGTCGACATTCAAGAAAGATTTAACAAATAAATTTGCTTAAAACTAGATTTGGACCAGAATGCCAACCAAGAGCGTGTACGTACAGCATGTTTTGAAAGCTTCTGTCAATTAATTATAAATTACAAATTTTGTGTTGGTACAAATAGAGCAAAAGAAAAGACCATAGAGAAAAAGTGTTAAAATAAAATTGCGAGACTTCAACTAGACTGCTTGAGGACACCCGCAACAGACTTTTTAAATATATGACACTTAGAATTAAATATATCTAACTGTATGTTATCCTTAATTAAGTCATTAAAGGTGCGGCACATTCTTGTTATGGGATTGTAAAATGACGTGTTATTTTTAAAAACATTTAGGACAAAAGCCCGAGGACACCGAAGGTTACATCTAATGTTAATGTTGATATTAGACAATAAGTTAGCAGAGTCAAGGTGAGAGTGTAAGATTTTATGGAGATATATTAAATCATGCATTGTTCGACGGACAGTTAGTGATACCAGATTACATTGGGATAATCTGGGATAATTTTCTGACGACGACTATGACCCAATCTATAAAAGAGAGATCTAAGAGCCATCCTCTGCACACCCTCAATTCTGTTGGAATGTACATGGTAGTAAGGTGACCAAATCACTGTACCATACTCCAAAACGCTTCTTACCAATGAGCTATAAAGATGGATAAAGCTATATGGTTTCTTGAAAGCCTTAGTAGCACGGATCACAAAGCCCAGTGTCTGGTAAGCCCTGCCAACCATGCAATCAAAGTGATTTCTGAAACTTAATTTTTCATCAAATAATATACCGAGGTCTCTAACCACTTTCCGGCGTTGCAGGACATGTCTCTCTAGGGTGTACTCATAAATTATTTTATTACGTTTGTTGGTAAATGTTATAACTAAGCACTTATCAACGTTCAGGTACATTTGGTTTGTTTGGGACCATTGAGCGATAGTATCGATGTCATTTTGAAGAATGATACTGTCACTGTAGTAAGTGATCGTATTAAAAATTTTTAGATCATCTGCGTACAAGATACAGGGGCACTGGAGTTTTGCAATCAGGTCGTTAATAAATAAAATGAAAAATAAAGGTCCCAAATGCGAGCCCTGGGGCACGCCAGAAGAAATTGTAACTGGTGGGGATAAGAACCCTCTAATAGATACAAGTTGATTTCTATTATCAAGACATGATCGTACCCAACGCAAAAGGTTACCATGAATACCAAATGATGTTAGTTTCATACAAAGAAGGCTGTGATTTACTTTATCAAATGCTTTTTTAAAGTCTGTATATATTGAATCCACTTGACCCCCACGAGCGAAAACTGAACAGAGATAGTGCTTATATTCCAGTAAGTTACTAATTGTAGATTTATTTCTGATGAAGCCATGTTGTTGGCATTATATAAATGGTTTAACGTATGAGTACACGTGTTCATAAATGACACTCTCAAATATTTTAGCTACACTAGACAAAATACTAATAGGTCTATAGTTAGTACATAAAGAAGGATCACCAGACTTTAAAACTGGAACTACATGCGCGATCTTCCATTCCTGGGGAAAAATACCAAGGTTCAAAGATAATTGAAATATAAGTTTCAGCGGCAAACATAGCTCCTCTGCACATTCCCACAGAAACTTAGGAGGTATCCCATCTGGACCAGCACCCTTTTTTTGGGTCTATGCATTTAATTTTGCGCAAAATGTCGCAACTAGCTATTGTTATATTAGAGAGAGTATCATTAGTTTCGTTTAGTGGATTGGTATGGCGAGGTGAGTTTGATGTTTCAAATACCGAGGAGAAATAACTAGACATTAGGTTACTAATTCCCTGACCATTTTTAGCAATTTCAGTTCCCAGTCTTACAATATTGGGAACGCCTTTTTTACGTTTTCTATTGTTTACGTAATGCCAAAAAGCTTTGTTATTAACGTGTAACAGGTTTTCTGATGAGGTAACAAAAGAATTGTAGCATTCCTTAATCAGCTTTTTGGACCTTGTTCGAAGTAAAGCAAATGTGTCATAGTCCAGGGGATTTTCATACAGTTTAATCCCCTGTGAAATTTATCTTTTTCTTTGAGACATTTAATAAGGTTGTGAGAGTACCAGATAGGATAATTACCAGGAACATACTTGCATAGTGGCACAAATTTTAAAATTATATAATGCAGTTCAGTGTAAAAGATGTCAACCGCTGCGTCCACGTCACTCACTTTGTCCAAGAGGTGAGCCCACTCTACGCGTGCAACTTCTAAGCGGATTGTGTCATAATTAGCTTTATAATAATTGAGGCGAGTTTTGCGCTTAGATTTAATATTAGTACAGGATGCAAAAGACCCAATTACAATTTCTAAAGGAGGATAATGTTGATCCTCACGAGTTAATGCATCTGCAACCTTAGCTGCTACATTATCAGTTGAAGATAAAACAAGGTCCAAAATACGTCCATTCGAATTTTGAATTTTGTTAAATTGTCGAAGGTTACAAAATGAAATAGATTCATGAAACAGAATAGATTTAGCATCATTAGGACTGCTATGTGTTAAGAAATTGTTCTCGTCAGAATCGTAAGTCCAGTCTAAGTTAGGTAGATTAAAATCACCGATAACTATAGCAGTGTCTATCTCATTGAACGCAGCAACACGAGCTGACACATTATCGTAAAAAGCTGTAAGTTCAGATGCATGTAAGTTAGGAGGAAGGTAACAGAGACATAAGTGAATTTTACCGCAGATATGATCCGATGAAATTGTAAGCCAGATGTCCTCAAGCCGAGTCTCCCAGGATTCTTGACGAGTAACAGTAAGACTACTTTTAACTGCGACCAGAACCTCACCACCGCTTAATTTGTCAATCAAGGTAGATGATCTGTCTCTGCGGAATACATGATACCGATTATCAAAAAGTTCCGCATCAATAACTCCTTCATTTAGATTGGTCTCAGTAAGGCAAATGACGTCGTAGTTGGCATTCAATACATTTAAGTATAATTCAGTAGTGTTAGATCGTATTCTATTTACATTTTGATAAAACATAAACATTATTAAAATACGTAAAAACCAAGTAAATATTTATGCTTAATTAGTAATAGGTATTGAAACGATCGTCTTGAGATCTTCTTAGGTCTTGACGTGGATTGCGGGCCCATCATCACCCTTGCGCAAGTAAACCCGACCATATTTGACCCAAGCGTACTTAAAAGAGTGTTCTTTGGCCTATTTACGGACAGCCCCATGAAGGTTTTTACACTGTGCTGATAGATGTTCAGACACATAAATAATCTGACTATCCCCTGGAACGCCGATAGTAGAGGATGCGATTGGGTTTCGGGGGTTGGATTTGTTGTATCGCTTAAAAGCAGAGATTAAGTTGTCCCGCTGACGTTCAGATTGTAGTGTGATTAATATGTTACGCGGGCGGTGGGATTCCCGATTAAATTTAGTTACTCTTCGAGCAGCACATACCTCATTGTCACCAAGAGGTAAATTGAAGATTTCGTACAACTTTTTCACCAGAACGATTACATTTTCAGATTTCTTCTCCGGAACTGCTTGTATTTCAACATTGCCACTTCTTGAAGATTTTTCAAGTACCAATAAGCGGTGGTTCAAATCATTAATATTAGATACTTGCATTAATTTCTGGGATTCCAACTCCTTGATCCGTTCACTGGCTCTAGTAACATCGCTTTTTATATCATTTTGTTCTTCTTTCAAAAAATCCGTCGTTTTTGTAAATTCTTGTTCCAGATTTGTGATTGCAGTTTTAATTTGTGAGTTTACTAGCTTATCTAGGTAATCGCGCATCTGGTTGAATTTATCATCTAGCAGACTTTGGAAATGATCGTAAGTAATGATGTCTCCCATTGATGTTCCGGCAAAAGATCCCTCTCCCGCATTATAGGATGACTGTTTTTGCAGGATCGGTCTGTAATTGTTCACGCCAATAGGTAGCTCAGAGTCGGCAAGGTGTGATTTTAACATGACAGAATTATTCAGTTTAGACGAGCTGCCTGAAGAAGAGTTACATTTATGAGCACGATGCGTGATATTAGAGCACTGGTGGCAATACCAAGGCAACTTTTTAAACACGAAATTTTCTTGGTAAACCGCATTCGGCATATTGCAGCAAGAGTAGTGGTATACACCCTTGCATGCGACGCATTTTAGTACTAGACCGTCGGCGACGGGGAGATCGCATGACAAACAATTCATATTTCCTCTGAGAGGCAAGGGTGAAAATATACGCAGTGTCGCTTCTGCGCGGTACGTAATCACCGCACGATAAGCCCGTAGTCGCGCAGCGCTCGCAAAAATAACCCGTCAGCGCTGCACCGAACCGCGCGAATCCCGTGCAATCCACTCGAAACACCGGTCACACTGTGATAACGTGACTTAACAATATAGTAAACGTGTCAATCCGTATTCCAATTAATCGTCACTTATCACTGATAATTGTTTTAGAATATTGAGTCGTCACAACACTATAGTACTTTTAACACTTTTTTCGAACAAATCGTCGAAATATCATGAGTAATGGTCAACAATTTAAGGAGCAAAAATGAAACACAGTTGACGGTGTCATATATCGGTCAAAGACATTTGGGAGTGCTCATTACGAATAAAGCAATTGTTTGTAAATCCAAGATGGCGGGTACGATTTTTCTAAAAAATGCAATATGGGTATCGTTTTCGAGCTACTTGGGGATGCTCAGTCGAACATAGCACTTATTAGTAAATCCAAGATGGCGGACACGATTTTTCAAAAAAATGCAATATGGGTATCGTTTTCGAGGTATTTAAGGGTCCTATTACGAATATAGCACTTATTAGTAAATCCAAGATGTCTAACACGATTTTTCAAAAAAATTCAATATGGGTATCGTTTTTGGAGTATTTGGGGATGCTCATTACGAATATAGCACTTATTTGTAAATGCAAGATGGCTGAAACGATTTTTCGAATAATGGAGAGTTGGGTATCGTTTTAGAGGTATTTGCGGTTGCTCATTACGAATATAGCACTTATTAGTAAATCCGAGATGGCGGACACGATTTTTCAAAAAAATGCAATATGGG
>NW_020653215.1:0-16017 GCF_003589595.1 Hyposmocoma kahamanoa | reverse complement strand
TTTAACATCAGGTGGGACGGAGTCATCTGTCGAGCTTAGTATATAAAAAAAAAAAAAAAAAAAAAAGAAAAGCACTTAGGATACTTAGTTACAAATATGGTTATGGCCGCTGCCTCGTTGGCTATAGTGACAGACTTGACGAATTTAAAGTGACCTCATTACGTGTTCGCCGCCCTACTTACTTGCACAAAGTTCTTCACGGTGAGATTGATTCTCCTTACCTCTTAAGAGGGAGGTCAGAGGAAAAATTCCTAATCTTCGATTTGATTTTAGAGGGGTATATCCACTTTAAAGTTAAAAATAAAATATTGTATGAGTAACTACACGATATATTCAAGCATAGACACTAATCAGAAACATAAAACAATAAAGTTTCCTCGATAGAAAAAAATTACGAAATGACCTCTAATTTTCACATTCTTTCGATTCATCCTCGAAATGCCACAGGTTATTAGAACAAAAATTAGGTAATTAATTATATTTATGCATGATCGACAACTGTCACTACGGATGTTTTTTAATCCCTTTAGTTTTAGAGTTATTCCGCTAAAACGAATTCGGTACTTTTAATGCGCAAAATTCAACATCTCCTGTCGCATGTCACGCAAACTTCAGGCATATACATATTTGTTTCACAAATTTGAACGCGGTGCCAACGTCAAAACTTTTTTGGCACGAGAGCTCTTGAATAAAATAGCTCTCTCTACAAGGCGCAACCCCCGAATACCCAACAAGACATTTTACTTGCGGACATACAGGAATAATACTTCCTTTTACAACCACCTTGTGTCGGCTTTACAACGAGATATCTATGAAAAACATCAATTTGGACATTTTTGGCCCAAATCCAGAGTATTTAGACGTGTAGTAAAGCAACTTGCACTTATATAGATTTTCACCCATTCCCTTGACGCTTTAGTATTAAGTAAATTAACAGCAAATTAGGCAAAGTAGGGTTACAATCTAGTACAGAACTTTGTGATATCATATTTAATTTGTAGCAATATAATTTGATTGTTATCTGTTAAGTAGTCCATAAAATAAATAAATAAATCAATTAATTAATTAAAAACAGTGACAGACGATCAAGACGATACATTAATGCGAGGAATAAAAATAAACTAGCTGTTCTTGATAGTCGTCTTCACAAACTCACAAATTCATTTAAGTGGCAATGTGTGCTTTTCTATAATAAGATTCCGGTTGATATACAAAATTTGCCATTTACGAGGTTTAACAAAAACTTTGTACATACTAAAGTTATTATACAACTTCTGCGTACTTGGATGACAAATATCCGTGGTGACCCATTTAGCTCTTGCAGGTATTCTCGATCTAAGATCTTTTGAAATAAATATTGAAAATGATAAATGTATTCAAATGTGTGTTTACAAAGAGCAACCCCTGTAGTTTCTCGCTCCTCGCTCATTCTTCTCAGGGGAATCTGCCTTGCTAATGAGCAGTAGAGTTAAATCAATATGACAATTAAAAGTGCAATTTGTTTAGAAATAAAGTTTATTTGAGTTTGAACAATATTTCATATCAAAAATCAGGGACATTCAACAACGCTGGTATCACAGCTACCTCGTCCCCCGCTTATAAAATAACCCCTCAATACCGTTGTCGATCCTGTACACATGATAACACAGTACGCGTTTAGGTTTTGTGTTTCGAGAACTTTTGCCCTTTTCAGCTTTTATTTTTAATTATAGTTAATGTAAAATGTTTTTAATATTGTGTTGTTTTATTTATGAATTCATTTATTATTAAATATATTTTGTCATTTGCCCACTAAAGTTACTGTAGCGTGTCCGATGTTTTCATTAAAAATGATATGAAATATTATGTACAAATCACATCATAATAAGGCCACATCTGCACAATGAAAACTTTTCAGTAGAAGTTTAAAGAGAAACAGAGCTTCTTATGTTAGAGTTTTTTTTAAATTTCATATTTGTAGTGTATCAAAGACATTTTGTCTTTGACAGTTAAGTAGGTATGTGTTAGTGAATTACATGTGAGTGTGTTGGGAGTATGTGTGAAAAGAGTGTTTACCTTGTGTAAGAGTTTGTCCAGTCACCTTAATCATTTTTGACGCCAAGCAGTAATGTAAACATTACTGCGTTTCGGTTTTGAAGGGCTAGGATGCTGATGGAACTACTGTCGCGTGAGACTTGTCAACTTTCTGTTTCAGGGTTTTGCAACATGTATTTATTTATTTAAACTTTATTGTACAATACACTGAAGTACAAATGGCGGACTTAATGCCATAAGGCATTCTCTACCAGTCAAATGGATGGGTAGGCATGTTGCTTACCACCCAGACTAAATTGGTTCTGCATGCTGATTTTGATTCAAACCGGAATCGAACAGATCGGGTAACCCATCCGAGTCTCGAAATCAGTTGGGTCTCCGAGCGAGAAGATGAACCTGATTCCTACTATATCTTTCTAATTTGTGAGCTAAATCAACCATTGTTCCGATTTGAAATGTCAAAGTTTCCAATCGGCCAGTTGTGAATTGCAATTATGCGCCTCGACTCGGAAGAGACGCATCCGATCAGGAGAGGCAATCAAAATCAAGCTGTTGATCTAGGTGTTGTAGGTAGTGACGTGAGTTACGGAACCAATGTAAAAAATAATTTCCCTAATTGTTCTTACCGGAAATCGAACGCGGGACCTCCATACCCAACGTCCGCAGTGCAAACCGTTGGGCCAATTGTCTTTCGTCGAGATATTATTCCTCAAGCTCGAAACACGAAACCTGACGCAATCTTGCGTCCCAGTCTAACGGGTGTCATTATGAATCATTTGTCAACAAGAAATCGTATCCCTAGTATAATAAAGCCAAAGTCATAAAAATAATACGACTTATTTATTAAATATGGAAGAAATTACGTGTGTCAATTTTTTTAACTGTCTTATTTGGCTTATAAAAGTTACCGACTTTCACCTTTTAGTAGCAGTGGAGCTTCTTATGAAACAGTTCGTCCAGGGTAGTACTGCCACCTTACCTGTTTCTGCCGCCAAGCAGTAATGTCAGCATTACTGTGTTCCGGTTTTGAAAGGTCAAGGTGCTGGTGAAATTACAGACACATGGGACTTCTCAACTTATATCTCAAGGTGACGGGCGCAGTGGTAGTGTCCCTGAGATCTTTGCAATTTAAAGCTCTGAGTGGCACTGTAACTGGTATGGACAGGCATGTAGCTAACCATCAGGCGCACGACTTGTTCGTCCCGTCACTTGATGTTATAAAAAAATCTCCCTATGAGCTGGCATCTTTTTGAAGTGTCCGAAGATTTTTCTTTCGGCGACAAGAAGCTTGTTCTGTGCCTTCAGAGTCAGCGTCCAAGCTTCATAACCATGCCTTAAGCTCGGTTGGTCGACCCAAATACAAATGGAGAGACGAAGCGAGGTCTCCGCGTTCTGCATAAAAGCAGGCATAGCTTATGTGACCACAATAAAGCTTGTGATCGTTCTCCGGATAACAAAGAACTATAAACATTTAGTACCAGTAGAGCTCCTTGTGAAACAAGTCGTTCAGGGAAGTACTGCCACCTTACCAATTTCTGCCGCCGAGCAGTAATATTAGCATTATTGTGTTACGGTTTCGAAGCGTAATGTTATTGAAATTACAGGCACATGGGACTTGTCAATTTATGTCTCAGGGTATCGGACGCAGTGGCAGGCCCCTCAAATCTTCGCAGCTTGAAGCTAAGCGACACGTCTGCCCATAACAGTTACACTGCCGCTCAGTACTTTAAATTGCAAAAACCTTAAGCGCACTGCATAGAATTTTTTTGAAGAATATGCAATCGTTTCGGGTGAGATAGCCATTGTACTCAGGAAGACTTCTCAAAAATACCATTTTCAAGAAGCTTCTGCGCATGTTCTGGATTTATTCCTTAGTTGTGATCCTATAAGTAAGCACACTGAGTCTCTCTGAGACATAAACTTGACAAGTGTGTGCCTGTACCTATATTTTCACTAGCGTTCTTGTTCTTTAAAACCGGAAGATATTACTGCTCGGCGGCAGAAATAAGCATGGTAGCAGTACCAAAATTTTGATACATCAATCAAATGCAATTGATTCCCCATAAGAAATGCTCGCTTTAGTCGGACATTTGTGATTTATTTGGCGTCGTCTTGCTTTGTATGAATAGCCAACTGACGTACTACATGCTGATTTTAATACAAATCGGGATGGACCCGATCGGAGCCCATCCGTGTCTCGAAATCAGATGGGTTTCCGAGCGAGAAGATAAACCTGATTCCTACTACATCTTTCTAAATCAACCATTGTTCCGATTTGAAATGTCAAAAGTTTCCGATCGGCCAGTTGTGAATCGCAATTATGCGCCTCGACTCGGTAGAGACGCATCCGATCGGGAGAGGCGAGAGGAGAATCAAAATCAATGCTGCGGATATATATATGACACTGCCATTGCGCCCGTCAACCTGAGACATAAGTTGACAAGTCCCATGTGCCTGTAATTTCATCAGCACCCTTACCCTTAAAAACCGAAACGCAATCGTGTTCACAATACTGTTTGGCAGCAGGAATAGGCAAGAGTATTTGGAAAAGTTTGTTTCCCCAAATTGGTATTACCGGGAATCAAACCCAAGACCTCCTCATCTGGAGCCCATAGAGTTTGATAATATACCTAATAGTAGACCTACATTCATAAATGAATCAATATTGTTAAAAACATTTCACATTAACTACAATTAAAAATAAAAGCTAATTGAAAAGCTCTTGTAACACAAGGCGGATAGTGTTATCATATCGATGGTCTAGAGCACACTTGCACCAAGCGCATAATTTCTCATTGTTTGTTTTATCGGTGCCAAATTTACCAAATGTCACCCTGCATAGTTCTCATTCATCAGAACTCCAATATATCTCTTTCTTGTAAAAACGCCAAATAAACTACCTAAGCTCTACACAGAACTCTTATAACTGAAGTGTTCTTATTATTTTAAGGAATTACTTGCTACCTACGTTATAAACTGATTTTATTTCCAGAAAAAAATCATGCAGTTTCTAGGACACATAGATACTAAACTCACATTATGCTGACAATATTGGTCAAAATTTGTGCACAATCACGCTAAGTGATTTTAGTACTTGAGTTTACGGGCACAAGTATTATAATTGCATACTATTGAATAATTTTTAATTACCTAAATAAGCGCTACACATGTCTACTCAAATGTGCTAAGTGCTTTCATTTTAATTCACTGATAATTCTGCTAGCTTAGTGTAAGAGCCATTGAGTTATAAAGTAAATTACTACGTAATAGTTACACAATTTTATAAATACTGTAAATCAGTTCATACACAGGAAGTAGTTTCTGGAATTCGAAGTCAAACTTTCAAGTTGCTCTACTATAAAATTTCCAATAATGTAGTTAGTTATAGGTGTACGTTAAGTCATCGATATAGTATAAAGATTCGTGAAATAATGTTAAAAACATTTCGCATTAACTATAATTAAAAATAAAAGCTAAATGGAAAGTTCTTGAAACACAAAACCTAAACGCGGATTGCGTTATCATTATGAAGGATCGTGAAATAATGTCAAAAACATTTCGCATTAACTATAATTAAAAATAAAATCTAAATGGAAAGTTCTTGAAATACAAAACCTAAACGCGGATTGCGTTATCATTATGAAGGATCGTGAAATAATATTAAAAACATTTCGCATTAACTATAATTAAAAATAAAAGCTAAATGGAAAGTTCTCGAAACACAAAACCTAAACGCGGATTGTGTTATCATAAAAAGGATCTTCAAGTGGACTGAGGGGTTACTTAAAGCGGGCGGTGAGGTAATTACGATCTAAAGTTTATATACGTATAAACAAGTGGAAATAAGTTTTTAGAGAAGGTATGAATTTCTTCTAGCTCGCAACACAAAACCTCAACGTTCGATAGTCTTCCGTCCTACTCTAATCAACAAGTGCACATTTTATCGCTACGTAGTTTATTATTTTTCTTTAATTTGACTGTACAATCGGAGTATCTACCCTGTATTGATTTAATTTTGCTATTGATATATTTATTGCCTTCTACGCCAGTGTTTGTAAAGGCTTGACTTTCGAAACTCGTTTGTAATAAAACATTTTTTCAAGTAATCAAGTTTGAAAAAAAAAACATGAAGATCGTAGTTGTAGCTGCACTTTTGACTGTTTGTGCTCAAGCTTTTGCCACACAATGTAAGTTTTTTTTTTCTTTATTTGTTTATAACAAAAATGCAGAGAAAAATGGCGGGTTCTTTTTGTTTTTACACGTATAAATTTTGTATATTGCCGCCGCTCTGAGTGTTGCAAAGATTGCTTTACGATTAAGGCTGCACAATTGTGGAACGATCTCCCATCTGAAATCCGACATTCAAAGATGCTCCATATTTTTAAAACCGGATTGCGTAAATATCTTCTAACACAGTCTGCAACGTGTATATATTTATTAGTACGTATAAGTTTATTTTGGTAGGTTTAATATACATATATTCATGTAGGTATAATTTATCATTTTATTTAATAAGTATTTGATAAGTTATTAATTTTTATTTGTAAATTGGCACACTAAGGGTCGTATTCCAGAACTCTACTCAATACTCAAGTCAGGACTTGAGTATTGCAGTGAGCACTGAAAATCATACTCAAGTCCCTGCCATTAGGGTCGTATTTCCAGTGCTTACGTTTCCATTGCAATCCTGACTTGAGCATTGAGTAGAGTTCTAGAATACGACCCTAAGGGTCAATGCTCAAGTCAGGATTTGAGTATGGTTTAAAGCACTCGAAATCATAATCAAGTCCCTGCCATTAGGGTCGTATTTCCAGTGCTTGAAATCATACTAAGATCCTGACTTGAGCATTGAGTAGAGTTCTGGAATACGACCCTACGTCTCCCGCTCCGATTAGCTTTCCTCTCTGGAAGAGATGGCTCTTAGCGATAAGACCGTTTTTGCCCTCATTAATTTTAAGATGGTTGTGTACTGTTCTTATTTTTAAAAACAGTAACGTTTATATTCAAACAAATAAGAAAATAATAAAACAATGGTCATTTTTGTTT
This sequence comes from Hyposmocoma kahamanoa, assembly GCF_003589595.1. Classification (NCBI taxonomy): domain Eukaryota; kingdom Metazoa; phylum Arthropoda; class Insecta; order Lepidoptera; family Cosmopterigidae; genus Hyposmocoma; species Hyposmocoma kahamanoa. Next base: position 8,937 of record NW_020653215.1, on the reverse strand, counting down.
TCTTAATGTACAGGTTACAGGTTAAGGTAAAAAAGACAACAAACGCTTAAATACTAGAAAGTACAACTAGGATTTTTGAATTATAAGAATAAAATTGGGTCCCTGCGGCTAGGTGCCCAAGATGCTGGCACCGTTCCCCCTTTGTATGGCCATGCTAATGCGTTGGGCAAGGTAGCTGCCGGCCCTTGGGTTTCCCAGACAGTATTAATTTTTTGGATAAAATATTGTACAGATGAAGGGCACTGGGGCCTCACGGGCCAAGGGTTTCGACTCCAAAGGCTGTAAATAGGTAGTCGGAGCCGAGGTCCTGGTACTTATTACTTTCTACTGTTCTTGTTTTTGAGCAATAAAGTGCACCTGTATATGTTTATCTACTTGGTACCTATCTATATTACGTTTTGAGTTCCTTAATTATTTGTTATATTTTTAAGCTGATAGATACATAGCCAATGCTGAATATTATAAATACTATTTTGTCTACAATATGACATCTTCTTCTTGGCGTGTCGACTCTGACGTTTATATTTGTGAAGACCAGGCGACTGAGACAGAATTATCAGTGGCTTTGTACAGGCCCTCTCATGTGCAGGTGTAGGGACATGCCGGGCAGGACAAAAGATGTACTATTGTCTTGGGAGAGACACCACACAGACATGGGTTCTCCGAGGTGTAACCCCACCCGTGCATGCACTCCTTGCTTCGGCCGACTTGGGCCCGCAGCCTATTTACGGACTTCGTTTGCCAAGGTAGATCATGCCCGGGAAAGAGGTATTCTGACAGCAGGATATATTTTTAATATATCTTTATTGCAAAACACACAAAAATAGGTACAGAGATATGCCTTGCTCCCAAACTAGGATCCCGTGTACTATAGGTAGTTAGGTCTTACGCCCGTCAAGTGTGTTACCTAAAAATAACAGTAACTTAGCCTATTATAATAACTAAGTATATTACAGTAAGCTTTAAAATATTAATGGTAGAACACAAAGAGAGGTGGTTTACATTTGATTTTTTTTTCTTACAAAATCCGGTATAGTTCTAGTTTTTATAAACAACAAAAAACAGCCATCTTCAGTACCTATATAGGGATGAGGGATGCCGTGGGGTGTTTCTCCTTCCAGAGATTTATTCGGGCCTGGTTTGTTTCCCCGTCCAGAGGGTATACTTCTTTAATGAAGCTATGGCTACTCTTTAGCCTCTGGATTACCGGCACAAGATGGTGTAATGGGTGGGTTAAGCGTTCCAGGGAGCTAGCCACATCTCTACGGACGTCCGGAGGGGCAACACCAGCCATCGGGTACAGTATCCCGACAGGGGTTGGCTTCAGACAGCTCGTAATAATTCGATATGTGTCATTTAGTGCTGTATTCACCAGGTACGTGTGTGCTGAACAACGCCAGACTGGGCTGGCATATTCACCAGCCGAAATACAATATGACATGAAACCAAATATTATCATCGCAACAAATAGTTATTAAGTAAGAAAAGGTTTAATGGAATACAATGTTTTAGTTAAAGTTAAATCTTTGCAAGTACTGTATTCATAGCAATTGCAAATGGCTAACGCAAGACCTCGTCTCGAGGAAGAATGGAAAAGTCACTAACCTCACATCACAATCTGCACGTCCTGTGTTCAACAAAGAACGTCTGCGACATCAATCACGCGTTAATTTGTTAAGAATTATCCAGCTCTCATTCAGAATGCTATGTAGTTGAAAATTATATTTTGAATATGTGCAATAAGATTAAAAAATACATAATAGTTGTGTACATATGTGTAGTGTATTAGACACATGTATTCGTATCGTCCGGTCCGCGTCAACATAGTTTCACATTTTTTGTCTTTGTCATTGCTAACTTGATTTTTAAATACATAATAAATAATAGGGTTAAAGTATGAAATTGCCGATTTGTACTGAAAATCTAAATTGTTTATTTTTTAAATTTTTAACAAATTTATTTAATCAAAATAGTTGCCATTATTATCTATACATTGCTGCCATCTAATGGGAAGGTTATTAATGCCTTTGCGATAGAACTCCGACGATCTAGACTGCACAAACTGTGTGAAAGCATTTTGTACTGCCTCCTGGGAAGAAAACTTCTTGTCACGTAGATAATTGTCCAAATCACGAAAAAAATGGTAGTCCGTTGGAGGAAGGTCTGGTGAATACGGAGGATGACGAATGGTTTCTAACTGCAGTTCCTGAAGGGTCAAAATGGTTTCTCGTGCTGTGTGAGGTCTCGCGTTGTCGTGGAGCAATAATGGTGAAGATCGATTCATGAGTCGGGGCTGTTTTACTGCTAGTTTTGTCAACATGGTTCGGAGTTCGGCACAATAGACATCTGCCGTTATTGCTTGACCAGATCGGAGAAAACTATAGTGAATAACACCATGCTGAGACCACCAAACAGTTACCATTACCTTTTTATTGGTAAGTTTTGCTTTAGGACACTGTTGTGGCATTTGACCTGGGGTCAGCCATTGCATTTTTCTTTTCCGGTTATCATAAAGAATCCACTTTTCATCACATGTTACAATTCGATCCAATATTCCTTCATTTCTGTACCGGTTCAACAAGGCAACACAAGTTTCAACACGCGTTTCTTTCTGCAGATCAGTCAAATCATGAGGCACCCATTTTTCGTATTTTTTATTTTATTGATTTGACGCAAGTGAGTCAATATTGTGGGTAAGGTAACGTTAAACCATGCCGCTAATTCCTGGGTAGTTTGACTAGGATCGGCTTCCACTATCTCTCTTAATTCATCGTTATTCACCTGTGTGGGCGGTCTTCCTCGTGGCTCGTTCTTTAAGTCGAAATTTCCATCACGAAAGCGTTTAAACCAAAATCGCACGGTGCGTTATAGTAGACCCCTCTCCAAACGCAGCATTGATATTGCGGGCTGTTTCTGCCGCGTTAGTTCCGCGTCGGAACTCGTATTCAAAAATCACTCGAATTTTCGCAGTATCCATCTTTCTTGTCTAAATTGAATAACAAAAACAATTGAAAGTCGATATTCAAATGTTTCAAATTTAAAAAAAAAAATCACAGAAACCATTTGAAAAAAGTTTCATTCGAAAACCTCAAACCATGAAGATTCTATGAAAATTCAAAGAACCTATTGCAATAAAACGGCAATTTCATACTTTAACCCCTAATATTAGACAATATTACTTAAGTTGCTTTGATTCCAAAATAAGTTATAAAAGCACTTGTGTTATGCAAATCGGAAACACGTCGGTACCACAAACATTCACACCCGAGACAATATAGAAAGATAGTTTACTACACTGACCCGGCCGGGGATCGAACCCGGGATCTCAGAGTTGGCGACACCATGAAAACCGGTGTGCAAGGCACTCATCCTTGAATTCCAGAGGCTGCATTGAGTTTATAACCAGAAATAGAAACGAAATGTCATTTAATTTGTTTGAAAACTATTCTGCCATATCATTACTGTGACAACTGCGCTCCGATTGGCTAGCCCGAGTTCGAAACAATTGACGGGTGTCGTCAACTGCTTCACTTCAAAACGACCAGTTGACTGGAGCTTTGCTGTAGTGGACGAAAATAGCAAAATTACATATTTAATGTGTAATTACCGATGAAATTTGATTACGTTTGTTTTGTAATTACATGTTTTGCTGTTTTTTCCCACAGCACCAAATGGAACAGCCCCCCATAGTTAGAGATATTATCTTTACAACAATAAATATAGAATATTTTTGGAATATATGTACGGAGACGTACACACAGATCAGTTGTACTACTATACGGCGGTATGATTTCCAACCATTCTTTTTTCTTTTTTGATTTGTAGGTAAACTTGGAAAAGTAAAAATAATGATAGTAAAATAATATAAACCTCGTAGTGAATTATTTTAAGAACAGAATATCGATAATATGTTCGCTTCCAAGAACAACACTATCTGAAAATAATCGTTAACAACAATCATCAAAATATACAGACAAACAGGCAATCTGAAGAAACCAAAGCAAAATTTGGCAAGATTTATGAATAAACTACTTAAATATGTCTAATCACATGAGATATTTGGGCTTTTGTGTGATTTATAGACAGAAAATTAACACGTGCCTGTACAATATTACATTCGGTCGATCTTCGCTTTTTGAAATGCCACATCCCGTAATGCTGCAGCGACGAATTTTATTCATACTTAATTATTCTCAATGTCAATATTTTTGTCCATTTTATTACAATACATGCGAATAATTCAATAAAACACTTGGAAAACATTTGTTTTGACATTTGATATACTTCCCTTTGACAACCGTATCATGTACCTCATCTACTACGAAATGGACACGGTTGGCATTTAAAATGACGTTACGTATTTTCGATTCCCGTGTTAGACTCAGATCAATGTAATGCTATCTCTTTTGGCTTAAGACGGCATGCAAGAGTTAAACAAAGACTATAACATGTTTATGTTTTCAACGTCGAAATGCATCATATACATATAACGTTTGATTTATATATGTCAACATAACATGTCCTTTAGTTTCCATAGTCTAAGCCAGAAGTAGAGATAAAATGTCATTTAATTTGTTTGACTATTCTGCCAGTTGTCATACCTGTGACAACTGCACTCCGATTGACTAGACTGAGTTCGAAACAATTGACGGGTGTCGTCAACTGTTAATCGACCAGTTAATTTGAGCTTTGCTATAATGGACGAAAGTTGCAAAATTACGTATTTAATATTTAATTTCCGATCAAATGTGATTTCGTTTGTTTTGGAATTAGATGTTTTGCTGTTTACCACATCACCGAATAGAACAGCACAGCATTGTTAGAGATATTATCTTTATTACAATAAGTACAGAATAGTTTTTGGAATATACGGTTATATACACAGGTTAGTAGTTGGCCTGTCTATATTTCAGTGCAAACGAGAGTTGATATATATAAGAGCTGTATCGCTAATGTGTTACCAGGAATATATGGCCCTTATTTCATCTCTATTTCCGACACAGGGTTTCCCTAGTGCGGGGCTATGTTGAGTGTGTGCGTTATTTATTTATTTATTTATTTATATTTCTGGTTATATACTCGATGTTTAGTAGCAAGCGTAAGCTAAAACCGCGTTTATATATTTTGTCTGGCGTGATGTGTCGTGGTGCGCTCTGACTTCACGGCCAGCGTTCACATCTATGTCGTGTTGTGATGCCTTCTGACGACATTTTGAAACAATACCGTCGTGGCTCTCGGAGAGTTCATACGTTCGCAATGTTTTCTCTCGAATCATCTGATTCTGATTCAAATTATGAAGAAGATATTCAATTTGTGATGATAGCAACTATAACATATTGGATTCGTCCAGTGAATGTAAAAAAGAGAACATATTGGATTCATACAGTGAATAAAGAAAAGAGTCTAAAGACGAGTTTCACTGTCTCGGTAAGGAACTTGACAGCGATGATGTCTGTAATGTGTCGAAGCAACGTGACTTCTTTAGTAGGTCACTAGATTGCATATTGAAGGAAATGCTGAGTAGACATAAGATTCTATTAATTCCTTCTATTTGCACCATGAACGAATAAACACACTATCTAAAATTGTTCCTGTTTCACTATACGTCGCTAACCAGATGACATCACAACTACCTCACTGCACAACCAACCTAATATGAGATGGCGACCCAACCAACCGCAACCTGAGAACTTCGTGAATTACTATTGCAACATATGACTTGAAGATTTCAACTCAAACCACAACATCATCAGTAGCTGCCTGCCGTCATTATACTTCATCATAACTGATTCTTCAGGATAGATTCGACGTATTACATTATAGAAGAAACGTCATACACAAAAGGAGACTGCAAGATCCAAAATAAGAAGGGTTTCAATACTACCCTTTCTGCCATGTTGTCGTCGTAAGAAGTGCTCGAGTGGAGTCCAATGTATAGCCCGGCCCACATAGCAGCACGTGTATCATCAGCGCATCCCAGGTCCCGAACAGCAAAATGCAGTTCCAGAGAAGTTGAAGTTCAACGACCCGTGACTACATATCACATTATGAAATGCGCGAACGAGGTGTCAAATTTAACACAGTAGACACGTAAGTGCAAATTGATACCGGTCATGAACGGTCAAGAAGATATAACTAAACAAGTGATAGACGGTATTCAATTGTACAGTTCTATGATTGACGCTAAGCATAAGCAAGCTCTCATTAATTTTATCTTAAAAACTAGACTGTCACAGAGTGCTAAAATTAGGTTACAATCTGCTTGCACCACCTTAGATGACTTGATTGTTAATATGAAGAAGCATTTAATTCAAAAGAAATCAACAGTTACTTTTCAATCACAATTATTGCGTACCAAATAAGGAAATAGGTCGATAGAAAGGTTTGGTATGGAACTAGAGGAATTGTTTGTTAGTTTGACTTTGGCCCAAGCAGTTGGTGATGACAATAGCTTTAGAGTTCTTCGCCCTCTAAACGAGAAATTAGCTCTGAAACGATTCGCAGATGGTCAAACACACGTCTTAGTACGATAATTGCGTCTCGTAATTTCGAATCATTACCGTAAGCGATCAGAGCCGCGGTCGATGAGGAATCTCTATCACCGCCACAGAATCATATATTAAATGTTAGAAAATATAATAATGGCCAATCACGTGGACGAACTGGTTACCAAAACAACTACAAACGTAGTGGTACATCAGGTCAGCCCAACTTTGTGCACCATCGTTCCAATCAGTTACGAAATGTTAATCAAAACATTGACCTAGGTAATAATTACAATAGGTCACGTGGCTATAAGCGAGGTAACTCAAAAAGGAACGTTTGGTCGCGCCAGCCTTCACAAGTCCAAAAAGTTTCTTGAATAAAGGTAGAGATAATATTATTTTGAATTATAATACCAACAATAACATACCATTTCAATTAGCAAACAACTGTAATTTGAACCTAGTAGTTGATAGTGGAGCGAGCATATGTGTCATAAAATATGAATAGTTAAACCAATATTTGATTAAACAGGTATCTAATGAGAAAATAACAATAAAAGGTCTTAGTGGAAAATTGCAATCTGAAGGTTATATTTTTCTTAATTTGCTATATGAAGGACATCTTTTAAGGCAGAAATTTTATGTTTTTAAGAACATGTCATGTTCAGTAGATGGAATTTTAGGAGAAAACTTTTTAACAAAATACAAAGCAGTGAAGCAGTGAGAATATGGATGTATGTAAACCTATAAATCGTAATTTTAATCTATTCAAGCATAAAATTGCAGCCCGTTGCCAGTGTATCAAATTTCTTCCTAACAGACACAGTGGCGACTGTGTAACATTGGCTAAAGAAATTCAAGAAGGAGTGTTTATTGCAGGTTTAATTACTAAACCACACAATGGAAAAATCCCAGTTAGAATTTTGAACACTACTGACCAAGATTTAGAGATAGATTTTTCAGAATTAGATATTTTAGATTTGCATAAGAATTTTGAAGTTTGCAATTTTGATAGAGAAAACATAAGTTTAGAACGTGTTAAGTCCTTATTAAATTTATACTAGATTTGAACTATTTACAAGATGGAGGCAAGTTTAATATTAAACAAATTTGTGCTAAATACTCAGATATTTTCCATGTTCCAGGTGATAAATTAACAACTACGAATTTAATGGAATATTCTACTTCGTTGAAAGAAAATGATAGTCCTGTATATGTGAAACCTTATAGGATTCCGCATTCACTTAAGTCACAAATTAATAATCAGATAAAAAATATGTAAGATAATAATATCATAGAGGAATGTACTTCAGAATGGTCAAATCCAGTTCTACTTATTCCAAAGAAAGTAGATAAATGTAATGAAAAGAAATGGAGGCTTGGGTTGATTATCGTCAGTTTAATAAACAAATATCAGGTAACAAGTTTCCGTAACCTAACATTACAGACATATTAGATGCTCTATCGGGGAGTATTTATTTTTCCAAATTAGATCTCTCACAAGGGTACTATCAGTTAACTTTGAACGAAAAATCTAGAAAATAAACAGCTTTTACTAACTGATAAAATGTATCAATTTAAACGGTGCCCGATGGGTTTAAAAACTTCACCAAGTGTGTTTTAAAGGTCAATGACAGTAGCCAGTAGCCAGTAGACATGAGTGGAATGAATTGTAATCAATTTTGTTTATTTAGATGATTTGGTTGTCATAGGAAAATCAATTCAAGATCACGCAAAAAATTAGATTACAGTATTTAATCGATTGCGTAAAGTCAATTTAAAACTGAATCCACTTAAATGCGAATTTTTACGAACGGAAATAGTTTATTTAGGTCACAAAATTACTCCGGAAGGCATTTTAAAGACCCGTGTAAAGTTGAGATATTAAACAAATATCCGGTACCAAAAAATGCAGACGTCAAACGTTTCGTTGCATTTGCGAATTATTGTAGACGTTTTATTTCACAATTTGCGAAAATTGCACATCCGTTAAACCAATTAAGCAAAAAGAATGTAAAATTTGAATGGAATTTAGAGTGTCAAAATGAATTTGATAAGTTGCGAAATATTTTAATGCAACCACCAGTTTTAGAATATTCCGATTTTTTGAAAATAATACTTTTAGATTACAAACAGACGCGTCAAAATTAGGATTAGGCGCTATACTATCGAATAGCAATGGACAAGTCGTAGCATACGCAAGCCGTAGTTTGATTCCGGCTGAAACTAGATATCCGGTTATTGACTTAGAATTATTAGCTATAGTATTTGCAGTATAGCATTTTAGACCGTATTTATATGGAAGAAAGTTTAAAATTCTTACAGATCATCACCCATTAGCTTATTTATTTGCACGAAAGATCCATCCAGTCGATTAACTTATTAGACTATATTAAATTTTTATTGAATTGATATTCATTTTTTTTTTTTTTTTTTTTTTTTTTTTTTTTTT
>NW_020653214.1:0-15360 GCF_003589595.1 Hyposmocoma kahamanoa | reverse complement strand
GGTTAAATAAAACATAAGCATTAAAGTAAGAAGTCGTCCTGGAAGACCGGATTTGGTAAATATTGCTTAAATAATTTTTATTTCAAAAATATTCACTTGATCCCTAGACACTTTTGATGTGTGTATAACAAGATTTCGGTTGATATACAAAATTTGCCTTTCACGAGGTTTAAAACTGTAGTGAAACAAAAACTTTATACTAAAGGTTATTATACAAATTCCGCGTACTTGGATGACAAAAATCCGTGGTAGTAACCAGTTTAGCTCATGGAGGTAGTCTCGATATCTGATGTTTCAAATAAAAAAATATATATATTGTAAATGTTGAATGTGTACAAATGTTATTTACAAAGAGCAACCCCTAGAGTTTCTTGCTCATTCTTCTCAGGGGAATCTGCCTTACGAATGAGCGGTAGAGTTTAACCATTGCGACGATTTCAAGTGTAATAATGCTTACCTATGAAATAAAGATTATTTGAATTTGAATTTGAATTTGATCGGATACTGCGTCTTTTCCGAGTCGAGGCGCATAATTGCGATTCACAACTGACCGATCGGAAACTTTTGACATTCTGATCGGAACAATAGTTGATTTAACTCACAAATTAGAAAGATATAGTAGGAATCAGGTTCATCTTCTTGCTCAGAAACCCATCTGATTTCGAGACTACCCGATCGGATCGATTCCGATTGTATCAAAATCAAGACACTGATTTTATTTTTTTTATGATACCAAGTTGGTAAGCGACACACTTGCTTGATCAAAGCAGTTGTAGTGCTGCTCAGAGCTAAACTACAGATGTCTGAGGGGCACTGTGCCCATCACCCTGAGACTTATTTTACTTTAAGAATTTATGGACTATTGTTCAGGATGGCTATTGACATTATTATTATTAGAACGACTTCATTCAGGGTCTGCAATCACCACTAACACAATTTGAAGTTTTAAGTATATTTTTTTGTATAAAATATAAGAGAGTAATTGACTCTACCCACCTGATGGAAAGTAACAATGAGGTCAATGATGTAGTTTGCACAGTGGCATGAGTAGGACCCTGCACCCACCACACGCAAAATAAGTGTTGTCTTTGTCGTAGAGTTGCGGACACCAGCCCGTTGCACCAAGTACCAAGTAATGTTCAGGAAACAACCTTAAGTTTATAAATAACTTAGACTGTTTTGAACTCGGTTGTGGTATGTGCCTTCTAAGTATAAAGTTTTGTGCACCCATCAAGGGGCAATATTGAGGAATTTGATCCCCTTTATGGCAGAATCTATGTTGTCTGCTCTCTCGCAGTTCAAGGTTGAACATAGACTTAATTAAGTCACAGACGCTTTGACATACACAGTTCATTGTTATTGCATAGATTGTAAACCAAAAAAATTAGAACTATGACATATCTTTATCCATTGGAATTAACGATTTGTTAAGCAAAAAGAATCCCACCCACAAAATTATCAAAAAACGAGTTATATGTACCAAACGGTTCCTAAAGATTAACCTCTCAGATCAGTAAAAAAAATCCAACATATAAACATAAATAAATATCTCTGGAGTTACATGACATTACAAGTTTTGAAAACAAAACAAGAGTGAGAAACATTTTTAAACTTCAAACTGCTATATCTCGAAAGTGACTGCATGTGCATTGGATCCTTTTTGTTTAACTATGAATAGAATAGAAATTATTTATTCAATGTAAAGCACAGCACACATACAATTTACAAACAAAACAAAAACATAAAAAATAGATGAAAGAAAGATAAGGGAGACAGGATGTGTGCTGTGCAGCCACTGAATCCGTCATCCACTCAGCTATTGCCTTCTCACTGAAAGTGTGGTACGACGCTGATTTTCAGTGGATTCGGCTATGATTCGTGCGGCACGGAACACAGTGGACGTCACAAATATACAAATTGAAAATTAAAATGTCCAATTTTAAGTGTTATTTTTTATTTATTTCATGACCTTGGATCCTGTCATTCAATTTATAATAATAATAATGACAACACACTCACTAACATAACATAGCCCTGCACTAGGCAAACCCTGTAAACACAAATTATACCCAAACTGAGGGGAGAAATAATTGTTGTAACAAATATTTCTCCCAGCTCTATGTGGCAGTCCAGCTGGTAACCGTTTAGCTACAGAGGCAGTTAAAATCCCTCCAGGAAGAATATCTTTAAGTTAACCCTCATCTAAGATTGGTTATTCACACATTTGTTACCAGTTTACCCAAATGTTACTGAGAAAATAAACTGAGTAACATTGACTTACAATTATATGGACGTCAGGTCCGCACTAAAAAGTGTCCGAACTTATAGGGCGTTAAAATCGTATACAGAGCGTCATTCACGCTTTAGTCTTCGTTTGTTCAACTGACAGCGAAGCAAGCAAAATTAGACAGTACTGCGATGACATTACAATTTAAATTCAACGTTTTAGCTTTTTCATATTCCTTTACATGTCACTACGTTTAAATAGGTTGACTTGGGACATTTTTTCGTGGTTTTTGTATTAGACCCGTCGTCGTCCATTTATTTGTAAGTCAATGCTGAGTAATCATAATTTCACACCCCTCATGGAATAAGTGAAGTTACGTCAAAAATGTTTATTGCTCCATTGGATAGAGTAAAATATAACCCACATCCTCTCCAATTCTGTAACTCTATCGAGAATTGTCGAATCGATTTGTAATTTTTGTAGAGGTACTAATTTTATAAATAAGTAGGTCTGTAAGAACTGTGTTCAGTTTAAAGATTCCGTGATAATTAATAAAATTTATAAACTAGATTTTTCGTGGCGTTCTTAAATAGGATAGACAAAAAAATGTTTACTTTCGTTTATTTAGTGACTAAAACTCAAGAGGCTATGGATAACAACGGCAAATGTACGTACAGTTGAAATAGAGTGCACGATTTCTTGAGATTTATATAAAAATCATCTATTATGTTTAACAAAAACATCATTATATTTAATTAAAGAAATAGTTTACTCACAACTCAGTTGATGAGAATAATGGCGTGTAACTATATTTGTATTCCTTTTGAACCATCACTCTTGGATTGATTTCGACTAGTTTCACAATAAAGAAATTAGTTTTTAAGCCAATAATTCGGAAAATCTATTTTCTGTTTATTTACATCGGTGATGAGCTGTCAAATTGTGTTTTTTATACTTTAGCGCTCTGCATTGTGAGACAGAGACAGTGCTCTACAAATTTTCTTTTCTTCTCTTGTTTTAAAAACGTGGTTGCTCTATTGTTCAAACAAAGCATTTCATATAGTCCCCATTCACGAATTCAAAGTTTTTTCTTTGGCTTGGATATAAGTATTTTGAGCCAGGTCTTAATGAAGACAATCTAAATCGGCGAAATCGCCATTTTTTTTGTATAATTTTTATAATAATATTAAACTACCGTACATAGTTATTTTTACTTGACATTGGCAACATCATTGATTATTTCGATGGAACCATAACATTTAAAAGAAGAAGAAGAAAATGTAGATTTCGAAATCATCATTTTTTTTATAATATCAAGTGACGGCACGAATATGTGGTGGAAAGCTGGCGTGCGCCTGTCCTTAACAGTTGCAGTGTAACTCAGAGCTTTAAATCGCAAAGATTTGAGGGGCACTGCCACTGCGCCCGTTACTCTGAGATATAATTTGACAAGTCCCATGTGACTGTAATTCTTAGAGGATGGAAAAAGCTGTAATTTCACCAGCACCCTTACCCTTCAAAACCGGAACACAGCAATGCTGACATTACTGCTTGGCGGTAGAAATAGGTAAGGTGGTAGTACTTACTCTGGATGAAGAGTTCATCACAAGGAGCGCTACTGTTACTAAATATTTTCTTTTCTATTGTTGTTTAATGTTTTTTAAAAGGTCTTTTAAGCGAAGGGAGTAATTATTCATGTTTTCACTTTTCCTTAAATCACTTATTTCACTTTCTTATAAAAAACGTTGAATTTTGAACATGACTTAGTAGTTATTACTTCTTGTATGCTTAAATTGATCCTTCTTCCAGAAAATTTTTCATTGCTGTCATAGCATAGTTTATATCCGTGTAACATTCGGTAAATGGTATAGATACAACAAGCTCATCATAATCAAAATTGAAAATTTTAAGTTTGAAAACTTCTAGCGTCCATACATTACAAATTCCAGCCATTTTTCAAAGTATTAATTATACACTAATGATTACCTAAATGTCACATGTATTAATTGATTTACATAATATTTGAGGTCTGTTTGAAAACGCAAATATATGCGAAAAAATAATTTCATTTACTATTTTACTATTATTTATATGTATAATGCGCATTGGCTATTGGAATGTTAGGTAAACCTGTCGAACATCGAAAATAAAAGGAATCTTCGATCCACCCTCGTATTTTATAACATGATCTGAATATTAAGCATTTGTCGGTATAGGATGTTCCAAATTAGTTGATACATGTCTACGTATAGATAAAAAAATAACAGAGTGGTTAAAACGAAATAATAATTAATTACTTTTTCGAATACAGGACTTTCGGAAATAGTTTTACAGTATCTTATGAGTTATTAGAAAATTATCTACAATGTCAGCTTAAGGGTTAGGGTCAAATCACACTGAAAGAGCAGCGGCCGGAGAGCATTATTGGTGTGAAGTATTACTTAGCACTTTGAATCTTATCTTCTAAAGAAAAAAGTTCATATTGATTTGAAGTGACAAATTGTGCGCCTCTGCTCTTTCAGTGTGACTTGACCCTGAGGGTGCTGGTGAAATTACAGGCATGTCAACTTATGTCTCGGTGTGTCGGGAGCAGTGGCAGTGCCCCTCAGATTTTTGCGATTAAAAGCTCTTAATGGTACTCTAAGAGCGTTTGCGCAATACGTCCGATTAGTATCAGGGCGTCTACTCTCGATCTTCGTCCGACATCCGTCCGAAACAATTACTGCCAAATAAGCAATACTTGACCAAATGAAAAGACGCGTGATGCGAATGAAGCTTCATACTTGATACTTGTCTTTTAATTTTGTCGAATATTGCTTCTTTGACAGTAATTGTTTCGGACGGATGTCGGACGGAGATCGAGAGTAGATCCCCAGGTCTGAATCCGAGAAGTGACCGTCCGAAATGTCACAGGGATAATTTTAGCTCTAGGTGTATAAGCGATGTTCGTATTTTCTGGGATTCGAATTGGACTTAGTGCACAAGCGACATCCGAAGTGGGTCCGAGTTTTAACCGACTTCAAAAAAAGGAGGAGGTTCTCGATTCGACTGTATGTATTTTCTTTTTTCTTTTTTTTTGTATGTATGTTACGCGATAACTTCGGTATTTGTGAACCAATTTTCATGATTCTTTTTTTGTTGGAAAGAGGGTACCTCCATAGTGATCCCATTTCATTTTGAAGAAAATCATCCACCTCTAAGGGTGGCTGTTCATGCATAAAGATTCATTTTTATAAATAGCGCCTAAATTTTAGTATAATGACATTGACTTACAAATAAATGGACGACGGGTCTAATACAAAAACCACGAAACAAATGTCTCAAGTAAACCTATTCGAAATTTAAATTGTAATGTCATCGCAGTATCGCGCTGTCAGTCGAACAAATGAAGACTAAAGCGGAGTTTGGCGCTCTGTATACGATTTTAGCGCCTTACAAGTGCGGACACTTTTTAGCGCGGACCCGACGTCCATATAATTGTAAGTCAATGTATAATGAGCAATTATTTTAGTGGTTGATTTTGCTATTCTTTAATTAAAGGCGTTTCTCTCTCTCAATATACTTGAGTAGTGAGAATCGATTTTTATTGTCTCGTGTGTCAAGTCCTGTATAGTGGCGAACTAGGGGATGAATCCGGGTTTGCGCACATTTATATAGTCTCGGATTTGGAACGAATACGAATCGGATGCAGTGTTCAAACGCGCTAACTGTTATGGACAGGCGTGTCGCTTACCACCAGGCACACGATTGTTCATCCCGTCGTAAGTAAAATAAAATAAATGAACTATTTCGATAAAGCTTGTATCTAATAAAAAAATGTTGGCAAGTTCAAGTTCAAGTTTTCTAAATGTACTCCGTGTCGTTTTGCGCGATGATTTCGCCAAAAATGTTATCTACTGCGTCTTTTTACATGGCGCCTCTAGAATGACTTTAAAATCCGACTTCAGCTTCCTAGGTGTGTAGTTCTATCCTATGGTGAACTAAAATTATTTTCGGAAATCCGGAATTGACAAAAGTATTAATAATAGTAATAATAATAAAATAGTATTTGGGGATTTTAACTACGAGTACTATATGCCACTCCTTTTATCTCAATGTAGACATTTATCTACTCATTTCGAACGGCCTATTCCGACCAGTGATAATTAAATTTGTTAGATTGAAAATGAAAATACGTTTTCGGATCTATGTCGCGTATAATTTGTTTTCTCAACTAAAGCAACAATTTCAAACACAACAAATATTCGCGATTTTATCCTAAAAATCAGTTGAATTTCCATTGTGTGACAATCGCGAAACAATACGAACCCGAATTTGTCAAATAACTTATTCAAACCTAAATCTGCAATTTTATAGTTAGCACAACTCTTTGCCGATCTGTCACCCGCCATTACATACCAATTTATTAAAATATTCACTTACGTATTGACGGTGTTGTGTGAAAATAACCAGTGTCTTCAATAATGGCTTTTGTTCGTTCTCAATTTAGCACTCGGTTCCTGTCAATCGTGATAATACTTACGCCTATGGGAGGTATTGCTAAATATTTGTTTCAGGCGTTCACACATGCCATTTTACTGTATGTTATATAATATGTTACTTGAAACGTCTTTGTAAATTGTTTCCGCAAGTGTTTTTGTTGGAAGTCGCTTCACGAATAAAACAATAATACTTTAAGTTACTGCCTTTGCCTACCCGTCTTATGAATAATTCATACACAATCATTACTAGATACACTCCTTCCTTAAACATTAAGCAAAACGTAATTCTGTAATAAATTAATTTACTGATATTTGAAGTTTGTTAGGAATGTAAATGATATGCAAAGTTAAACCAAAACATGTAGCTAATACAGGTGCGAAAAAGCGTCAGCCACGAGTCCAGATGGGTCGAAGAAATTTTTCTTTGTGTTTGATCTTTGTATTAATAATTATAACAGGTTAAGTAGGTTATGACACTTCACATATATAGGAATATAGGGGTAAGCCGCAGAAGAAAAAACCAATGACAGTGCCATAGGCCTCGATTACTCTCGGAGCCGCGGTCACCAAAACGCACACGAACAAAATGATAAACACTACGAAATCTAGATAATGATTGGCCATAGTTTGTAATTTTAAAACATATAACAAATTCTGGATTGCTTATATAATTTAAACTTTACCCAGTCACTGTGTCGTTAAAAGTTCATTACCTTTATTGCAAGTTACGACGTTTTGATTTTATATAGAAATTTTATTCAACGTGCTGTAATCTTGCGAAATACTACTGCGGGTAATGTTTTTGAAGAAAGAATGATACAACCTTACCATACAAAGCGAAAATGGCAGACAGCTCAAGTAGGTCTTTCAAGACCCAATGTTGGCACGCGTCAGATGCTAACTAACCACTTCTACTGTATATATCTAGTTCTTAGGTTTCCGCAATTGTTACACATAGGTAATTAAATAATTTTTCCGGATTTAAATCGCGTATATTTGTTTTCAAACACCGTCGCGTAAATAAGTCTGCAGTCTGCGAGCATGTCATGGTCCCCTGGTCCTAGCAAAAGAAGTCCGTTATCTACCCAGGATGCTGCGAGAGGCCATTGAAATTAAAAAACAACCTAATTTCAACAGGAAAGATGATTTCTCCTTCAGTTTGGGATCCAGTATTTCCTCTGATGAAAAATCCCAAACAGACATAAGACTGCAGTACTAATTAACATGTTTTAAGTTATTCTAATTTCTATAATTAATTAATAATAAATTTAACTTAATAAAAATTCATTCAACAAAATAATTTGTAAAACGTAATGTAGCTTAAATTGGATGTTTCTATGTAAAATTAAAAATAAGGTATTCAATTAATGACTTTTGTAACTATAGTGAAAAAATAGGGAGGTTTGCATTAATATTAGACATAATTGGTTGATGACTGTACCACCTCAGTCAACCGTGACCATGAGACCTGTAAAGGGCCCGAAACGTCGGTTTGTTTGAAAAAAACAAATATACGCCATTTAAATCCGGAAAAATAGTTTCATTTCCAATATGAATAATATGAATAACAAGAAAAATAGGGAAATTATCAAACTGAAAACTTTTTCATTATATCAAGTGACACACAAGTCGTGGGCTATCTAAAACAGCTGTAGCGCCACTCAGAGCTTTAAGCCGCAAAGATCTGAAGAGGCACTGCTTTTGCGCCTGTCATCCTGAGACATGAAGTTAATGAATCCCAAGTGCCTGTGATTGTATTACGATACCTTTAATGAACGGTACGCCAATTAAATTTTTGGATCTGTTCTAGATTTATTTTGTTTCTTTATTTTTTTTTCCACAAAATTCAGGGAGCACAATATTAGTAAACAAATACGACTGTTTACAAAAACAACGTAAAATAACTAAAAAATAAAGTTGACGTAGTGTTCATTGGAGGTATTGATTAGCACCATACCTTTCAAAACCAGAACTTTCAAGTACTCACGTTACTGCTTGGCGGCAGAATTTATATATGGTAGCAGTACTTCCCTGGACGAGCTCTGTCACAATCTACTCTTTTGCTACTTACTATCATGGCCAAAAATGCAGTCAGGAAGCTTGGCATCCCTTCCAAGGTGAGGCGTTACTTCCACCTTTGGGATGGCTCAGCTACTTACCAACTGGCCACCTTGGATTCAATAGACAAGCGTGTCAAGAGGCTTATAGGTGACATATTTTATGTGACTCGGAATTAGTAGAGGCGAAGCTGCGGAGTCTTGAACACCGCCGCAAAGTTGCCTGCTTATCGGTATTTTACAGGGTATATCACGGAGAGTGCGATGGAATTACACGATTTAATTCCGCCTTCCCCTTTCCATCATCGCGGGGCTAAGCGTAGGCTTGGGTCACCCCTATGTTGTGGATATTCCAAAGATTCGCACGAAGCGTTATGCTTCCACATTCATATGACGAACGGCTATGGAGTGGAATTCCCTGCCTGCAGACTTGTTCCCTGAACGTTATAACTTGTTATTTTTCAAGGTGAGAGTGAAAACGCATTATTTAGGTGTGCATTCTCCATCGTCGACCTCATCGTTGCTTTCCATCAGGTGAGATGGAGGTCCATTTGTATAATAAAAAAACTAAAAGTAATTTCCAGGTCAAGATAGGATAATTCAATTTTACAAGAGATTATTTGACAATGTACATGGGGGAGAAAATGACTGCTATAGCCATGCGTCGTTTCCACATGTAGGTCACCCAGTTTCGACAAGTTATTATGTGGCACATCATTACAGAGACTCATTTTATTAAAACATGATAAGGTCTTTTTATCGCCTTAGGGGAGTGTGGTACAGTCAAATATAAATACTTCATGGCGTGTATGGTGAAATTGCCGTGACAAATTTAGATGTGGTGAAAATTTAGATTACGGGTTTGGCACACTGCAGAAAACAAGTTAAAATATTATTATTTCGTAGTTTATGCGCATATATACTATATATTATTATCTATATGTATACATTAGTAGTAGTAGAGGTGTTTGTGAAAGAATTCGTCCAGGGAATAATTTCTGCCACCAAGAACTAGTAATGAGCATTAATGTGTTCCGATTTTGAAGGGTAAGGGTGCTGGTGAAACTACAGGCACATGGGATTTATCAAGTTATGTCTCAGAGTGCCGGGCGCAGTGACAATAGCTCTCAAATATTTGCAATTTAAAGCTCTGAGTGGCACTGCAACTGTTATCCCGTCCCGTCACTTGATATAATAAAAAAAATGTATTCGTCTTTTTTCGGGCGCGCTTGACTTATACGAAAATTAAATAAATTATTTTGAAAACAAATACCGTTCATTTAATAATATATAATTTTTATTTGGCCCAATTTCGCTTCCTTGTTTGGTACAACATTCACATTTTATTATAATTATTAATACAAAGATCGAACATTCAGAAAAAATTCTTTCGATCCGGCCGGACTCGAAACGACGTCTTCTAGCTTACCGTGCCAGATGCTATACCAACTAAGCCACGGAACGAACCAGCGGACCTCACAAATTGTTCTAAGTGCTTGTTGTCGTATCTTTGAACTTGTTTTTTCAACGACTTTGTATTAATAATTATAACAAACTAGTTGAGTAATTTCACAAAAATAATTAAATATCAAATCAATAAAAATTTTAAAAATTCACATTTTATATTTTTTTTTACATAAAGCTCATATTTTATAACAACCATTTCATATATTGTCTATATAAAAAATTTTTCGTGGTATAATATCACTTTTCATAAGTAATAAGTTTAAACACGACTCGCTATGGTACTTGTCTGTTCGATACTAGGGGTCGTATTCTAGAACTCTACTCAATGCTCAAGTCAGGATTGCAATTGAAACACAAGCACTGGAAATACGACCCTAATGGCAAGGACTTGAGTATGATTTTCAGTGCTCACTGCAATACTCAAGTCCTGACTTGAGCATTGAGTAGAGTTCTAGAATACGACTCTAGGAGTATAATTTAAAAGGGTAGTATTTAACCATTCAACAAAAAAGCAAGTTTTTTCACAACCAAATATGCCACTTCCCCAACAAAAGTACTGATTGCACATCAAAGTATGTACATCAAAAGAAAATTAATTTAGCATTATGCACTAAAATTAATGCATAACACTTTATCCCAATGCATATCTAACATCTAAATACATATCTAATGTTCCTAGCATACAACAAACGTATGACCACACAAATTTATGAGAAAAACATACCTATTTCACTAAAAGGTACCTCAATCTATCGGAATCAAACACCATTTTATTTGACATAATGATCTAATTGTACAATTTGTCCAAAACAATAAGATCAACAAAAAAAAATTACAATTGCAAACAAACACCCCAACAAAGTCTGATGCTTGAAAATAGTAGTTTTTTTTTTGTATTTGCAAGTTCAAAATAAAAAAGCCGAATATAATAAAAAAAAATTTAATTAACGTTTGCCCAGCAGTGGGACATAACCGCTCACGCTATGCGCTCTTCCTATCGCAAAATGGCGGCTATTTGGTTTCGCAAAATAGAAAAGGATTCAGTTTAAATACAAGTTTTTATAAATAAAAATTATTATTCTGCATTGCTAAATAAATACCCTCCGTACTACCAACAAAAACATCTCAAATAAAATGCAGTAATACACCGCAAATCCTGCACTTAAAAAGTACTAACGAAATTTTTGGTGTACTTGGATAAATATGATAATATTCCGTTTGAGTGGTTCTAACGTTTACCATGAAATTACTCCTTAAAGTATAGTTTATAAACATTTATATTCAGGGTAAACTTAAAAAACGCTACTTACGGTATGTTTTCAATAAATAAACACCGAAGTCGCCAGCCCAAACAATAACATACACGATTGTCGTGACGTATTTTTGAAGTTGTTTATTTTTTTTAAATGACAGACCCAGGCCTTAAAAACTTTATGGTTTGCTAGAGTAGTTACCGAAATAGTAATTTATATTAGTTCTTTTACCTGTTATATATCCGATAAATCGGTATAAAATCATCACCGGCACCTCTAGGTGTGGTATGTGTCTACGGCTGTATGTAACGCGTGAGCGCTAGGTTAATAAAAATACAGCTTTTTTTGAGTTATTAACGCGGGTCTTGCTTTCGCAGGACGTCCACGCTTCCTTTTCTGTCCAATTAGAACATTTTTGGCGTCTGCTGGAGCCGGATCGCGAGCTCTACAACATGACTGTTTGTATTTATAGTTTCGGAAAAAATTGGGGCAGTTTCATTTGCACAGCGTTCAAGCTTGTCCTTTATTCGGACATATTGTACCCGACCCAAGGTTGTATGCGAAAGACATAAAAAATCCCGATTATTTTCAGCAAATCGGATGACATTTTTGAAATAATGTTATGGATTATGTGTTATTTGTTACATCATAAATATGTTTGTTGTACATGATTCGTTGCATAAACGAAGATAATTTGTGGAGCAACTTTTGAGGAAAATTACGGTAATTTTGTTAAAAGAATTGTTATTTCGTTTAGACTTAATTTAAATTGATGTGCAATCAGTATTTTTGTTATGTAAACCACATTTTTGTTAATAAATTAACACTGTCGTTGTACACTGAGAAATAGCAGAGGTCCAGTTTTGATACGTTTTTAAATTATTTTTGATACTAGTTTTGTTGGACAGTTGTTTTATTTGTAGTGAAATATTTTTTAGATGTGAAAGTTATTTGAATAATGGACATAATTTTATATGTATTAAGTTTTCTGATATGCACTTAAATATTTGCCAATTTAAAAGCTGGAGGTGCGGAGGGATAATGGTTTTCCAGAATATAGTTTACAATGTTGAATTTTCATTTCAACAAAATTATTATTGTTAGATACTGGATTCCTCGGTGGTTTGAATAAAACACATGTATTTTACATAGGTCATAACTTGGTTGCGGCTTCCATTCAGTAGGTTAGGTTAGAAAATTGAAATAGTGTGCGTTTCCGAACAAGTTATCTGTCCAAATTAATTAATGTAATGTTAATATTAGAGATATAGTTTTTCGCATAATCTTATTTCAAGATGAAATTAAATTTAGATAAACTGACGTTATGTTAACTGTGGTTTATAACTCACGATCGTTATTAAAAATTTGTTTAGTGTAAGTGATCGTTATAAAAAATGAAATTATAGAATGTAACTTTATATTAAACGTTGGTTATATGAAGTGTATTACTAGTTTTAAAGTTGTACAAAAGCTCTCTCTCTCTCATCTTAGCGTTGTCCCGGTTGCGTCCTCAGCAGGGTTGCTGCGGAGCCCGGGGTCCGCTTTCCTACTTTTTCTCCTCCACTTTGCACGGTCTTCGGCATCCTTAGTGGTGAGACCATTGGCACGCATATCACCCTTGGCGACGTCAAGCCAGCACTTCTTGGGTCTGCCCCTTCTACCGGGGCCCGGCGGAGGTGGCATAGCCAGACATTTGTTTCCCACGTAGCATGCCGGTTTCCGTAAGATGTGGCCGTACCAACGTAGGCGGCTTTCTTGCAGTTTATCTGCAATGTCACGGACATGAAGGCTGCCGCGGATGCGGGAGTTTCTGACACGGTCTTTCCGTGAAACTCCACACATCCAGCGCAGCATCTTCATTTCCGTGACACGCAGCTCCTGCTTATGACGCTCAAGTACGGGCCACGTTTCACTGCCATATAAAAGGACAATAAACATATAAAGTTATACATATAAAGGTATGACATATAAAGTTGTACAAAAGCCTTCAGGCTTTTATACATTTTCAGGAACCTTCGCAATTCTGCAGACTCTATAATTATGAGTTTAGTTTACCTAGCCTTATGCCAAACTATCCTCTCCCACTGAATTCCTGTATGGGCGGAACGTATAAAACTGTTCTTTTAAACTTAGAGAGAGCACAGAGAGCTGTCCTTAAGGTTATGCACCATAAACCGCGTGATTACCCTACTCATAAATTATATAGTCATTTCCAGGTATTGTCGGTACGGCAGCTGTATATACTCCGTTCCATTTTACGTCGGCATAATAATCTGCCATTGGATTGAGAAATTCTTCGCAGTAGGCATGGGACCTTTTTATGTCCTACTGTATTATGTCGGACCGCTTTTGCCCATCGACAGCAAAATGCCGCCAGTTGTAGGTTATATAATAAAATTAATACATTTTTGTCCATTTATCCTTTGAATAAACATGAGGTCAATAATATAATCTCAGTACGGAGTACTAAAAAAACCGACCTCAAAAGTACGTGGAATTACGTCTAATTGCTAAGTTTTATTGAAATATCCCCTAGTTCGCCACTATACAGGACTTGACACTGGAGACAATAAAAATAGGTTCTCACTACGAAACTATTCAAAGTATATTGAGAGAAAAACGCCTTGAATTGAAGATATAGCAAAATCAAGCATTAAAGTAATTGCTCCTAAATTAAAGTTAGGCGCTATTTATAAAAATGAATCTTCATGCGTTAACAGCCACCCTTAGACGTGGATGATTTTCTTAAAAATGAAATGGGACCGTTACGGAAGTACCCCCTTTCCAACAAAAAAGAATCATGAAAATCGGTTCACAAATTTAAAAAAAGAAACCGGAGTTATCGCCTAACATACATAAAAAAAAAAGAAAAAAAAGGACATACAGTCGAATTGAGAACCTCCTCCTTTATTGAAGTCGGTTAATTAGTTCTCAGTACCTAAATGGTTGCAAACGCTTGACTATACAGATACTGAAAATCTCTTAATATAGCTATTATATTAAATTTAGCGTAAATTGGCGTTCACATTGAATAAGTATGCATAGTTTTAACAATTTTTTTTAGGATTATTACTCTTTTTATTTTTATTCTTTTTTTATATATATGTATTTTATTTTTAATATTATTCCGCCTATTTTTTATTTTATTACTGTCTTAGTTTTTATAATTACATACCATAGCAATTGTCTTTTTCACAGTGTTTATTTTTACCTCTTGGTTGTACTGTATTTACCTAATGATAGCCAGTGAGTGAAGGAACACTTAATACCAAAATACAAGCTTTTGCTTAGTTTTGGAATCGGTACTTTAAACAAGCAGCACGTACATATAATCAGAGAAATAAGTTTTTTTACGTAACATACCCATTGTTTTTAATTTTCCTGTATGTGTATACGAATTAAAGTTAGTTAGTTTGTATAAGAAATGACTGTTTCAATTCCAAATAAAAGCACTTTTAACTTTTTTAGGAACTTTTTCATTGAAAAAAAAAAGCCGACCTCAAAAGTCTGCTTATTGGTTTTTTCGATTTCCATGGGATCCTTTCATAAGATTCTAACTTCTTGGTGACAATGGGAGTTACGCACTCTTTTGTACATTTTATATTTTCTTTGGTTGTCATGGTGACGGTGGTTTGTTGATTACACATATTGTGACAAGGATTCGCTCTGGACCTTTTGGAGGGAAAAGTGTCGTTTTTATTTTGACTTTCAATTATTTTGTGAAATCCAGTTTAAAGTGGAATAGGATAGTGCTATTGTGCCTTAATCGAAGATTAAAACGCGAAATTATACGAATCTCGAACTAAAATACCCGTATCGGCCCGTTTTAAGGAATCCCGAGTCAATCCAAGCACGCCGCCTCAAATTGCCTATCC
>NW_020653213.1:12965-26515 GCF_003589595.1 Hyposmocoma kahamanoa | reverse complement strand
GAATTCACTCAAGTGCACTGCCAAGAACTTTCAGACTAGAACCAATTTAGAAAAGGTATCTCCAAACTAGGTCCTACCTAGGACCTATTCAAACTCCATTTATTACATTAAGGTGAGTCACCGGAGGAGAAGCGGGAAAAACTGTTTTTCTAGATGAAATGACGACGCTCGATTCCATATTTGCAAAACACAAATTTGTACCTTAATAATTGGAAAATATAGATGAATATGCTATAGGCGAAAAACATGACGCGTCGCGACGCTTCGACTCCGCGCCAGTGTGAGTTGAGCCTTACAGCGCGCGGTTACGTCACGGTATACCTCACCTCCTAAAATCTCGCCTTAAACCCGTGTGTACACGTATCTAATAGATTATTTTAAACTTTCTATTTACACTTTACTATACACTTATGGACATATTTTGAGGAATGCTAAAAAAGGTTAAATTATTATAATTCAATGTTCATTTCAACCACTTTTTTTTATACGTCGGGAAATTCTCATGGATACCTCTGCTGCGGGGGCAACAGAAAGGTTATGTCGAACTCCTACCGATTAAAACCTCACGGTGTTCCGTCCTTTTGCCGGGAGTACATCATCCCGATTCAGAACTCTTCGATATTTTAACCGAATCGTTCGATTCGAGAGCGTTCTCGAATCGAAGAGCGTTTTTCAAGCTATTCAGAATATTCGAATTAAACAGCATTTACGGAGTTAAAGCCAGGCCACACAGACGTGGTATAGTGGTTAAAGCGGTCCGGGGCGGACTATCCTTTGAATCTCTAATCCCGGAGTGAATTCAGTTGTTCTGATACCCTAAGTACAGGAGCAAAAAATCGAGCTCTTTGGTTTATATAAAACAAACCTACCATAAATCATTTCCCTAAGTTCAGCAATAGCTTGTTGTCTAGTGCACGGGTCTTCATTACAGGTGTCTCTGGCCATTTCTAGAAGTTCTGGGTGCTCGCTGGTGTCCAGCTCCGCCTCGAAGGCGATTTCTAGGAACGCTTGGAACATTGTGCTGCCTTGGTAGTTATAACTGAGAAGAAAACAAAAGTATTTTATTATTAGTTGTAAAACAGTACTATACTCGTATAATAATAACAATAAATAATTATCTTATATCACTTTCACAAAAGGAAGCTTTTATTAAAAAAAATAAAACTTAATTCGATTAAACGAGAGACTGCAGTCCGTACTGAGTAATCAGACCTGTGTGACAGATATTCAGTTACAATGTTACAATTTTGTTATATATTAAGTAAGTGTAATATAATAAACAATAAAGCGATAAGTCGTGTGTATGTGTATGACATACACGATTTCAATAGACACTGTGAGATATACTTAGTGGAGCCTGAGATTGTTGCCGAGTTATTGTTTGGAGCTATCGCCCATGATCATCAAGAGCTGGTAACCTGCATTTATTTATTTATTTATACATTCATTTACAATGCAAACTTACAGCTAAATAGCCAATACGCTTACATACACAGATAATTATAAATATATTTAATTAAGATATTACTATAACCATCCTAGTTCAAAAAATTTACAAGTCTTCCTACATATATAGATAGATAGAAAATTCTTTATTGTTAGCACCACATACATAGATAGATTAGAAAAATTAAACATATTAGCAGGATAACAATTGGCAGTTTTATCGCTTACAGCGATTTTTTCCAGACAACCTTAGGATGGACAATGATTTAGCATGAATAAAAGCGGGGTGCTAGATATAAATAATTACACAGATAGTATAACATACAATTACATAATATAATATTCCTACATACACCATACTTTTTGTTTATAATATCAACGGGACGAAAAAGTCGTGTGTCTGGCGGTAAGCTACACGCCTGTCCATAACAGTTGCAGTGTCACTAATAGCTTTAAATCGCAAAGATCCGAGGGATGCCACTGCCACTGCCACTGCGTATATCACCCTGAGTCCCATGTGCCTGTAATTTCACCAGCACCCTTACCTTCGAAACCAGAACTGAGTAATGCTGACATTACTGCTTGACGGCAGAAATAGATAAGGTGGCAGTACTTCCTTGGACTAACTCTTCACGAGGAGCTCTACTGCTACTACTGACTATACAATACATGTTTTAAAAGGGGAAGCAACTTAGCAGCAGTATATTGATATTACGAAAGGTACAATTTCTTTATTTGATTTTTTAAATATGTTAATATGATCACACTGAGTCCTGGATCGGCGTAGTAATCTTAGACATTATTGTCAATACCCACCGTATGATGGAACGATATGTATTCAGTTAGAAGGAGCATTATTAGCCTACGAGACAAAGTGTTTATATCCAATATGCTCGCAACAAAACTGCCGTCTATAGAGCCAACGTGCAAATTTTTGCTGAATTCGTTCAATCATGATATGTATTTGTATTCACGAGGTCCCAAACTATAGTAAATATATGCATATTATATTTTGCTGCGTAGGTACGTAGGCGTTATACAACACCTTCATCAGAGCCACGTCATTGAGCTCATAGGATGTCCGTAAAATAAAGCCTAAAGTCTTACATTGTTGAGGTGCCAATTACAAAATTACGCTGCTCCCTTCTAGCGTGTTTTATGACGGCGAAACAGCCTGCATTATAGGCAGCCTTTCAAAAAATCAAATCTGTGTCTTACTAGCAGTGTCCAAGACAGCTGAAAACGTGAGACGCCATGAATCTGCATTGAGTCAGCGTGGCGGGTTATAATAATAATAATATAATAATAACGCACACACTCAACATAGCCCCGCACTAGGGAAACCCTGTGTCGCGGGTGCCATGGACACACACATAAACAACCACAAATTACACCCAAACTCACGAGAGAAATAAATGTAGGTCATACAAATATTTCGCCCGGCCCGGGAATCGAACCTGGGACCTCTGCGTGGCAGTCCGGCATGGTAACCGTTCGGCCACGGAGGCAGTTATGGTCTTAACCATTTCCTTAGAGGAGACCTTAATAGCCAGTGTGACAGAGGTCGTTCAGAGAACTTGCCTTACCTATTTCTGCCGCCAAGCAGTAGTGTTCGCATTGCTGTGTTCCGATTTTGAAGTGTAAGGGAGCTGGTGGAATTACAGGCTCATGGGACTTGTCAGCATATGTCTCAGTGTGACGGGCGTAGTGGCAGTGCCCCTCAGCTCTAAGCGATTTGCTATGAGGGGCACTGTAATTGTTATGGACAGGCGTGTAGCCTTCTATCAGGCGCACGACTTGTTCGTCCCGCTACTTGATACTATTAAAAAAGACTTATGCCCAGCAGGGGGATCTAATTGTTCAGAACCTTTTGCAAGCCTGGACACAACAACTCACAAAATTTTTATCGAAATCAAATTAATAATAAAATGCATACAAATAAAGAGAATATCAATGTCATCGCGCTCTCTTCCGCTTAAAGGTGTTACCACATTTGTCGACGTAAAGTGCGTTTTGCCTTGGTCGATTCAAGTTTAGAGTTTTCGTGACAGGCTCAAACTGGTTAGTCTGCTGTAGTAATAAAGCCATGTACGCTGCACTACGAGTATAAGTATCTTGGCCTCCTTGAGAAATTATTAATACAATTTGTAATTTTAACGAATTAATCAGAAGCTCATTTACACATGTCAGTGGTTGGCGCTTCTATATTTCAGTGCAAACGAGAGTTGATGTTTATAAGTGATGTATCACTGATGAGCAACCAGGAATGTATGGGCTTTATTTCGTCTCTATTTCTGGTTATATAGTCGATGGTTGGCATACATTCAATCACTAACGATCGATGTTGCTAAAACTACCATAGAAATTACTGCATATAAATTAATTTTTGTCTCGACAATTAATCACCAATTCAATATTCAAATGAAATAGGTTTAATATTAATACTCGCCATTGATGACAGTTGAATAACAGCTCGATTGCCATCGAGTCAAGAGTTATCTTTATAAAACAACTGATGCCATAATTATAATAAGTATTCCACTAACCTTATAAATTGCGTGTGTCGTTTACGTGAGAATCGCTCTCTAAACAGCGATTACAAAGCCCTGTTGTATAAGAACAATGAAATAGCTGTTTTGCCTATTCATCCTGGATACAATTGTTGTGTTAAGCATTAAACAATTTTCAGTTTACTTCTGTGTTTTTGTAATGTGATTACAAGTCAATTGCTCGTAGATACCCTTGGTTCATAATAAAGTCACATGTACATACATCACTAATGCTTTTATGACATGAAAGTCACAATAATAACACACGAACTACATAAAACATTTCAAAAGCGTGAAAATAATGTTTAAAGAAATTAAATAAATAAAATATCTAGTTTAAAAAAGTAAAAATAGTGACAGATCGCAATTTTTTTACTGATCGCGACAGTACAAATGATAAATTTAAAAAAATGTCACAAGCGCCCTTTCGACTAAAGGTGGCATTACACTGCCGTGGGCAATAAACAAACTGGCGAACTGTCAATATTTTTATATTTTCTTAGGTGGATGAATTGGTGGATAAGGTATGAAGTTACTACAAGAGAAAAGTAGATGATTCCGTTGTTTATAATGCCAAATCGCTAGGTGTCCTCATGTAGTATTAAAGTTTGACCGTTTTTAAACACATTTTTGCAATTAAAACATTTTTGAATTTTTTTGCGATGCAGCGGTTTAGCATTTAGACAAGTCCAACCATTTAAAGCTACTTACCTGGTTATGTGGTACTTTTAAAAATTAAACAAAAATAACACAATAATATAAAAAATTAAACAAAAATGCACCGATACAGTAATAATACTTATTATTGTTATTATAATATCAAGCGGCCTGGTGGTAAGCGACACGCCTGTCTATACTAGTTGTAGTGCCACTCAGAGGTTTAAAACCATTGACTCACAAATAAATGGACGACGGGTCTAATACAAAAACCACGAAAAAAATGTCCCAAGTCAACCTATTTAAACGTAGTGACATGTAAAGGAATATGAAAAAGCTAAAACGTTGAATTTAAATTGTAATGTGATCGCAGTACTGTCTAATTTTGCTTGCTTCGCTGTCAGTCGAACAAACGAAGACTAAAGCGTGAATGACGCTCTGTATACGATTTTAACGCCCTATGAGTTCGGACACTTTTTAGCGCGGACCCGACGTCCATATAATTGTAAGTCAATGTTTAAAACGCAAAGATCGAAGGGGCACTGCCACTGCACCCGTCACCCTGGGAAATAAATTGATAAATCCCATGTGCCTGTAATTTCACCAGCACCCTTACCCTTCAAAACCCGAACTCAGTAATACTGACATTACTGCTTGGCGGCAGAAGCAGACAAGGTGGCAGTACTTCCCTGGACGAACTCTATCACAAGAAGCTCTACTGCTACTAATTACCTTTAAATTAAATATGCATAATATTAATACACTACACCTGGCACGTGTCTCCGACTTACTATTGAAGAGCAGAATACCAAAAAATTGCAATGGCAGTTGAATGGTACCCCGATAGCTAACTACTGATAAGCCACTCTTAACTTTTAGCAAAGTACCAAACGTACAAAAACCTGCCATTGACACTTTATCGACATACAACTAAGACGATATAAAATTAACATACCTGTAATAAATACCTGAGACCTGTAAAACATATACATACTTAAATGTAGGTACATATTAATCGATATAATATACATGATTTTTACAAAAATTTAACTGTACCAAAATTTCTTTTTTTTCCTAAAGAAAAACACAAGGTCCCTAAGACAGTTTCATATATAATTATGAGCACTAGCTTATTAAACAATAATTAATCATATTTAACTGTCTGCAAAGTTTATTGATAACAAAACTCTGCTGCCCCAATAACAAGTGGCTACGTTACGCGTTATTCCTAAAGTAAATAATAGATAATGCATTATCATTTATGTTGACACATAAATTGGGAGTACCAGAAAGTTATCCGATCATTTTATATTTTTATTTAATAAAAAAAAACTGTCTTAACAAAATTTGAGTATTGTGACGTCTTAGTACAGGGATTGCTCAATAAAAAAAACGTTTGATTACTTCACGTACGCGTACGATACGTCCTCTCTTGCCATTGTCTAGTGTCGTAATGTGGAGAACGGCGGGCTATAAATAGCCCAAAATGTTAATTGGTTAAAAAAACAAATACAATGCGATTGAAATAACTTTGTTATAAAAAAAACGACCTCAAAAGTTCGTGGAATTGCATCTATTTGCCAAGAAAGTGCGCTAAACCGGACTCATCCCCTATTTTGCCACCCTTAGAGGTGGAATGTATTCTTCAAATTTAAATGGGACCAATACTGAGGTACCCTCTTTCCAAAGAAAAAAGAATCATCAATAACAAAAAAGTTTTCAAAAGCCGGAGTAATCGTGTAACATACACACAAAGAAAAAATAAAGTTGAATTTAGATCATCCTTTTTCCAAGTCGGTTAAAAAATTGTTCCATTTTCAAAAGGCTGATGGGATAGAAGGGATTTTTTTATTCCATGTCGATACGCGTGCCTTTAAAGGGATATTATGTAATACACGATCTCAAATGGTTCGGCAAAAGAGGAAAATGTAAAATTGGGCAAAAAAAGAGTTTTTACCTTATCAAATAATTCACTAAATGTCGAAGGAATCATTTTGTTGCGTTTGAAAATAACATGTGCCTTTGTTTAAATATGATATCGCATAGTTAGATATTTCATTATCTTAAATTCCATTTTATTGATACGTATGTCTTTATTTGTAAACAATGTTATTTGACTAAAGATAGGCATTATCTCTCGAAGTAGGAGAGTTACGTTAGAGATAGTCAGCAGAATTGCTATCATATTATTAATATAACAATAACATTATTAATTCAGTATGATTGGGGTGCGTGAAAGGAACCTCCTCGCAATGGCTATTCACGTCTTTGTGCATCTTTTTTTTATGATAACCTGGTGCACCTGGTGGTAAACAACTGTTGCAGTGCTGCTCAAATCTTTAAATCGCAAAGATCTGAGGGGCACTGCCCATTGAGCCCGTCACCTTGAGACATAAATTGAAAATCCCATGTGCCTGAAATTTCACCAGCACTCCTACCCTTCAAAACTAAAACACAGTAATGCGCACATTACTGTTTGGCGGTAGAAATAGGTAAGGTGGCAGTATTTCCTAGGACGTCTTTCACAATGAATTTTACTGCTACAAAAATCTGGGGCACCGTAGCAATCGAGTGACAATCGCGGCCGCCATTTTGAAGTGTATGCTCGTCTCACACTTCAAAATGGCGGCCACTACTAGACGCTCTACTGACGCTGGTAGCGGTAATAACGTCTGGGCCACAATAATATAGTGTATCTCATCGATACGATCGGAAGAACATTCCTTCAGTCACTTTTTAGTTGTAGCGCCATCTGTGAGAAATCTACAAAAGTTATTCTTCATTCAGGCAGGCACCATTTAGGCTGCCTTTCCACCAGAGATATGCGACGTAGCGAGGCGGTGTGCGAGGCAAAAT
Source organism: Hyposmocoma kahamanoa (assembly GCF_003589595.1). Classification (NCBI taxonomy): domain Eukaryota; kingdom Metazoa; phylum Arthropoda; class Insecta; order Lepidoptera; family Cosmopterigidae; genus Hyposmocoma; species Hyposmocoma kahamanoa. The sequence goes on along the minus strand of NW_020653213.1, from coordinate 19,007 downwards.
CCACCAATAGGTCTTCATTTCCCTAGCCTCGCTCAAAGCAGCTCCGGCGGAAAAGTGTTAGCGGAGCTAAGTATTTGAATACAATAACGAGGGATGTGTGCGAGGGATGCGGGTGAGAAATGTGTTTAAAACGGTGTAGGAAACTAGAGTTACTGAAAGTGTGACACTAACTGACACTGACACATCGCCACCACACCGTACCCCGCCCGCGCATAGCTAAAGAGTCCATAACGCATTCTCGCACCGCGCCGCTGCACATCCTATCACCGCCCAACTACCTCGCACAGCTTTGGTGGAAAGGCAGCCTTACAGCTACCAGCGGCTGACTAGAGATGTCGCTTTAATAATTGTGATATTAAGTTTGTTGAATATCACGATGTTTTTCTATCATACCATTCAATTATTTTTTTGTAATTTACTCCAATGGTTTGTTATAATTATTAATACAAAAATCGAACACTAAGAAAAATTCCTCAGATCCGGGTGTATTCGAACCAGAGCCGTCAGCATGCAGCATACGCGCTACGGTAAAAAAGTCGTTAAAAACCAAACAGAAACATTAATTCCATGGAAGAAACAAACAGGCATTAGGCTGCGACTACTATCAGAACCGCTATCGCCAAAAGTCACACTATCATAATAATTATGAATCTTGATAATGATTGGCCGTAGGTTCTAATTTAAAAAGATATAACAAATTCTGGACCGTTCATATAATTTAAACTTTACTCCGTTAGCATATCGTTGAAAGTTCAATACCTATTATTGCAAGTTACGTTTTGATTTTATATTAAAGTTTCAATAATGTGCTGCCATCTAGCGGTCAGTTGCTGAAAGACGACGAACGATTAACGCCTACGAGTGGCGCGGAAAATTCGAGATATTTACTTAGTTCTCCAAAATAAAGTCGACTGTAATGCAGCGGTATGAGGTTTACTTTCGTGTATTATAACAAGAAATCTATTACGACAAACAAAAAATGGGAATTTATTAAAATTAAATAAGGCTTAACGATGATATGAAGCACCAGCATGGAAAATGTTACAGGTGCGACTAACATTTTTACACTTCAAAGTAGCAAAATAAGATTGAGATTTTGCGCCACATAATCGACACAACCATAAGGACTTAATGCCATAAGATATTCTCTATCAATCGACTATTGGGTCAAACAGAAAAAAACAAAAGTTTGATTGGTTGGTGGTTGGAAGGTGCTACACTTAAAACAAAAAAAAAGAAAACATGTCATAAGCCAAAATTTTATGGTAAAATACGGTACAAAGTAAACATAATACAGCACAAACATACTTAATATATTTATATAATAACCAATACATAAATAATAAATATACTAAATTATATGTAATAATATATAAGTACCCACAGCAACATTATGCAAATCTAGAATTTATAGGTAATCAGGCCGTTCTTTGAGCAGTCTTGTACTATTGTTTATTCTAGTGACGTTTAATATACTGGTAACATTTTGAATTAATGTTTGTAAATAACATACGCACTGCTATTACAATAGTGTTGTATTTCAAAATATGTGAACATTGTTGAACTTAAAATTTGATTATCTACACTTTAATAAAACCGTCGTTAGAATACTATTACAAACAATTTAAAATATCTACCTAACTCAGAATGAGGCAATCTTTTTGTGAGCTTTGTTCTGAAGAAAACATCCCTTACTTAAAAATATGAAGTAATTTTTTTCCGTTTTATTTTTAAATAATATACTTGGCAAGTAAGAAATTACCTACATACCTTCTTTCTTGGACCATCCTAATTCTTTTAGTACTAAGATCCAATTTACTATGGAACAAGAGAATTGTGGTACTTTAGCTTTCTTAGATGTTTTAATTAAAAGAAATCCTAATAACACCTTAGGTCATGTATTTCGAAAGAAAACCCATACAGATAGGTATTTCAATGGTAATTCCCATCACCATCCTAGCCAGTTAGCTACCGTGGGCAAATCTTTGTTTCAGAGAGCACATGGTGTCTGCGACAGTAATCATCTGGCAGGGGAACTTCAGCATATAAAGCAAGTCCCACATGCAAATAAGTTGAGGATTCCACGCCAATACCGCAGGCGCCGTGTGAAACCACCAACAGTCGAGCGAAGACCTGCCATCTTACCTTACGTGAGAGGTGTTACAGACAAGATCGGAAGAGTCCTCAGGCGTGCATCTATCAAGACCTATTTCAAGCCCCTGAGAAAGATTTCACAGTTCCTGAGACCCGTGAAATGTAACATCCCCTTACAGGATGCAGGAGTTTACAAGCTTGACTGTGAGTGCGGTCTCTCTTATATTGGACAAACAAAGCGAAGTATTTGTAGCCGCGTCAAAGAACATATAGCTGATGTCAAACACCGTCGCGAAAACAAGTCTGTAGTCTGCGAGCATGTCATGGATAAACCTACACATTCAATGAAGTTTGACAAACCCCAGGTCCTTGCAAAAGAAGTCCGTTATCTACCCAGGATGCTGCGAGAGGCCATTGAAATTAAAAACATCCTAATTTCAACAGGGAAGATGGTTTCTCCGTGCCACCAGTTTGGGATCCAGTATTTCCTCTAATGAAAAATCCCAAACAGACATAAGACTGCAGTACTAATTAATATGTTTTAGTTTATTCTAATTTATATTAATAATTAATAATAAGTTGAATTTAATAAAAATTCATTCAATAAAATAATTTGAAACTTAATGTAGCCTAAATTGGAATGTTTTTTGTAAAATTAAAAATAAGGTATTTAATTAATAACTATTGTAACTATAGTGAAAAAATAGGGTGGTTTGCATTAATATTAGACATAACTAGTTGAAGACTGTACCACCTCAGTCAACCGTGACCATGGGACATGTAAAGGGCCCGAAACGTCGGTTTGTTTGAAAAAACAAATATACGCGATTTAAATCCGGAAAAATAGTTTCATTTCCTACGAGTATGTGTAACAATCGCGAAAACCTAAGAACTCGATAAGTAAGAAATTGTTTAGACGTCTGTAACAAAGTTTAACCTATACATAACTTTCAATAATCTTTCACGGAATTCTTTGCATTGTTTCTGAAAAACACACTTTTTGATTTAATATACTATAGTTTTAACAGAGCGAATAAAAAGCAATAGCAATGGCGCGCCAAAGAAGATAATCTTACGAAATATTTGAATAATTTTATTCGGAGTGTTAGGCAAGTTGAGCAACATGAATAAATTATTGCGATTTGTAGAGGCTTTATTTTTGTTTACGAGAAGACAGGAAGTATAATTAAGGCCTATTTATATTATAATTTCATTCAACCTCGTGCAACTTTTTTAGTGTCTACTAGAGTTATTTATAGTAGGGATTTGTTTAGATAACATTTATTTATAGCAACATTTTTAGTAACAACTCAATTATAATGAATTTTTAGACCTGTCTAGTCTATAGTCACTTTTAACGCTACTGTTGATAAAATATAATATAATTAAAATAATGTAGTTTTTCAACAGACTGGCCTTCTGTGCTAAGGTGACGTAGAAGGGTAGGTAGGTAGGGCCACTATATTCAAACAAATTGCCACATGCAAACCTATAGTTCTAAAATGCACTTTCCTAATAGTAGTGTTTCCAGACACACATAAAAGCTTGGCGAGCCACTTGTTGAGTATCGATAGTCTAAGTGGAATACAAATCCAAACACAAGAATGAAGAAATAATACAATGATTCGCAATAATGTCAAGTTGTAACTTAGCATGCGAATGTGTTTAAGAATCTTTAGCACGTGTCTGCCCATGCGTGTGTGTCAAGTAGCATTTAAATGAGTTTTTGTAATGTTTTCAAGGTTATAATGAATAGCTTTTAAATCTCTATTAGGGACGATCCTCATCGTGAATGGAGTGCTGCCACCTTACCTTAATAACAGTATAGTTAGTCACGCGTATTCAATAAATAGCCAAAATTGTATCATTTAAATAATTATCGGTCCATTATTCGTCCGACTGCTGATCACAGGTTCATTTGAATGGTTAATTTTTGTAATTTCATACATACATACACTGCATTTAGAACAATGTCTATTAAAAATACAAGAAGGAGACATATTTTAAAGTTTTGCATTGTAATTGAATATAGTCAATCAAATTCGTCGGTCCTTATTAAAATGTAAGTATATGAATAAAAATTGATTTTGATACTAGTAGACCAACTGTCAAAATAAGAATAATCAGGGCAATAGCGCAATTAGTTGTCACAATCTATCGATAAAACTGTCGACAATAACTACATGACTATTTAAGATTTTATGGAAACTGGCAACCCTGCAAATGTCATTGTATTCCGTCTTCAAAAAGACAGACTACAGAGCTCCTTGTTGTGAACGAATTAGTACGCTAGGGAAATATGACCACTTTATCTATTTCTGTGGCCAAGCAGTAATGTGAGCATTACTGCGTTTCGGTTTAGAAAGGTAAGGGTGCTGGTGAAACTGCTGGCACATGGTATTTTTCAACTTATGTCTCAGATCTTTGCGACTTAAAGTTCGGAGCGGCACTGCCAACATTTACGAACAGGCGTGTCGCTGACGGTCAAGCGCACGACTTGTTCGTCTCATCAGTGTGGTGTGGCTCAGCACCGTTCTAGAGGTTAAATATGTAATTGTCAAAATCAGACCCGGTCCGGGAATACCCGGGTTTTCCCAATTCATCGTTACAAAGAAACCCGGATTTGATTTGAAAATTTTTTATTTGTTATTTATTATACATAAACCACTTCGAATACAATTATAAATGAAATAAAAACGCCCTTAGATAAATAATTACGTGTAAAGAAGCGTAGTTGCTACGTTGCTTCCCTACCTACCAAAAAACCAAGAAAACAAGCAATGCGTAAAGTGGCATGGAACATTTCTTTAAGACTTTATAAAATGTCTTGTAATTTGAAAAGTCCTGTTTCATTTACGACAATCCATCCTCTCCTCATCCTTTGTTTCATTGTAGAAAATCAGTATAGGAACACAGTTTCTTTTTTTTGTAACATTTATGTTCGTAAAGCTCGAAAAAACTCGGTCTACCCGGGTTTTGACTATACTATGACCCGAAAACCCGGGTTTTCTAAATTGGTCTTGGTTTCGATGCCCTAGTTGGCATATCGATGAAATTTCAATACTATCATTACCTATTATTACAAGTTCCGACAATTGAAATATCAATCAATGTGCTGTCATCTAGCGGTTAATCGTTGAACGATGATGAATGAATTGGAGTTGTTAATTTAGTTCTCCAGAAAAGAAGCGACCATATTACAGGGGTATAAGCTTTACTTTCGTTTCTTGTAACAAAAAAAATATTTTGATAAACAGAAAATTTAAAATTAATTAAAATAAGTCTTTCCGATGAGATGAAATACCACCACGGTTAATATTTTTGGTACAGTCATCATTTTTGCACTCCAAAAAAGCACATTATGGCTTTTTTCTAGAAGTTTAGAGAATTTGCTCGAAATAATGACACAATAGTACAAAGTGAAAATGGGTCCTGAACTCAAATAGGTCCGTCGAGACCTATAGTTGGCACGCGTCTGACGCGAACTAACCACCTACTAATAGTTGTTACTTTACAGTTACAACATCGTCATATGAACTCCAGTTTTATGCAAATTAGACGTTGAAATTTATACTAATTGTAATTTCAATTTAAATAAAATATCATGTCTTTTGTAGGATATCTTTGTTGGTACGTCAATGTAGCTAAAGAACAATGCCCGAGTCCAATACAGGCCTGGACCGGACAAAAAAGAAAGGAATGACACAAGGTTTCATTTTGTATTGCCGTCTAATTAGTAATTACACTGGATTTATATTTTGTAATTAGGGAAAGTTGATTCAAGCAACAATTTATTTTTGAACTTAACCTAAGTTAATTATGAACATTAATGTTACTTTGTAGTACATAGTTAAATATTATAGCGTCGTTGGCTACACATTAAAAGTAATGCTTGGATTTACTGCGACAAACGAATGAGAGAAAAATGGTGCAAAAACGATACGATTT
>NW_020653213.1:0-12865 GCF_003589595.1 Hyposmocoma kahamanoa | reverse complement strand
TGTTTTTTTTTGTATGTATGTTACGCGATAACTCCGGTATTTGTGAACCGATTTTGATGATTCTTTTTTTGTTGGAAAGAGGGTACCTCGGATGTGGTCCCATTTCAATTTCAAGGAAATATTCCACCTCTAAGGGTGGCTGTTCACGTATGAAGATTTATTATACAAATAGCGCCTAAATTTTATACAGAGCAATTGTTTTAACGGTTGATTTTACTATGCGAGTACTTTAAGCAGTGAACACCAATTTTTTTATTCTCCTATGTTAAGTCCCGTGCACGGAAATAAGTGAACTTAACTGCTAGTCGTCAAGGTCGTGGATATAGGCTGGTGAAGATGTACATAGCCCTTTTAGTATGTTTCACGACAAAGGCTATCCACATTCAACTGGTTGGTGACTTGACAAGCAATCATTTGTTGGTGCTTACAACGACCTTACAAAATTTTTTTTAAGTAATTGTGATTCGTAGTCGTCGGAGGCCACCAATGAAGAAATAAATTTCTATTTGTTTTAACCGATTTCAAAAAAAAGGAGGAGGTTCTTTCTTCTACTGTATTGTAATATGTATGTTCCATAATAACTCCAGCATTTGTGAACCGATTTTTAACCGACTTCAAAAAAAGGACGTGGTTCTCAATTCGACAGTAAGTTTTTTTTTCATGGTTCGTTTTTGTTGGAAAAATGGTACCCCAGCATTGGTCCCATTTGAATTTCAAAAAATGGTACCCCAGCATTGGTCCCATTTGAATTTGAAGAAAATATTTCACCCCTAAGGGTGATAAACTAGGGTGATGAATCCGGTTTCGGGCACTTTCCGTTAACCGATTGTAATAAAACTTGGCACATAGGTGTAATAACAAAGGAAATAAAATGTTATGGTCATCTAAAGTTGATATGATGATGGAAGTGGCAAACGGATGAGAGGAACTCCTCAATAGTGTACAATAACTACATTGTGTCTGGGCTCATATGATTCGATCGAGGACTACCTGCTTTTAAATTTTCCTGCTTTTGCTTCCTCAAGCCATGGAACGAACACAACGAAAACGGGGTACTAGCAGCAAGACAGATCTTAATATTTCTATGGAACTGTCATTTGAGGTATTAATACAAATCAAAACTAGTATTTGGAGAGATTACGCAGCCTCGTCATTTCGGTCAAAGCTTTTTCGTCATGGGGTCGACTTAATAATTTATTTGCATCCAAATCAGACAAGACTATGCCTTCTAAAGTTTTTACGCGACTGAGGGCCACATAAATTTGTCCTTTTGCAAAATTCTTTTTTCCTAAATCGATCACTGCTTTATCAAGGGTGGTACCTTGTAATTTATGGACAGTTACTGCCCAGCTTAAGATGAGGGGTAACATTCTGCGCTCGACATCTCCATATCCTTTTTGTGCTTGAAATTTTGTGCAAACAGGTGAAACGGCTACGCAACCGTCATCATCTTTCATTCTTAATCCAATCGACGCGTCATCAAATTTTATAAGTACAGCTTCAGGTAACTCGCCTTCCTCCATTTGATCTCTTCGGAGAGCCGGCCATTTAATTTTTTTAACAATACCCATAGCTCCATTCACGAGCCCATCGGATACCGAAATATTACGCCTTAACATAACTCGCGATTCGACGCTCAAATTAATAGTTGGTAGAAAACCACCGCAGTTATTAATGTCTTTAGGAATAACATTGTCTGGTGGCTTTCTGCCATAAGTTGCCGCCTCACGAGACTCGTCTACAGTATTTATTCTGTACGTACGGTGTACCTTGGCATGTTCAGTTGTCATTTCTTCATTATATGTGTCAACTTGTCTAACAGTGGGGAATATACGGACAGCAATTCTCATTTTGCGAACTTACGTTGAATATGCGTTACTTACGTTGAATTCCTATATCAGGTGACTTCGCTGATGGAATTATACGCGCGTATATAAAGTCGAGCCGATGAGAACGTTGCTCTTCGGTTTCGTTTGATGAACGTGCGTGTATCAAGTCGAGCCGATGAGAACGTTGCTCTACGGTTTCATTTGACAAACGTTCACGAATCAAACTAAGCCGTTTAGAGTGACTTTCTGAGCTTTCATTAAGCCGGGAAAAATGCGTATGTTCCTTCATTCGAGAAAGTCTATTGTCCCGCTGCTCAAGACTCTCGTTTGAAATATTAACAGCATTTCTATCTCTATTTCTTTTTAAACGCTCGTTCTTTTCTACACAAGTTTCCTCCAAACGGCGCTGTCTCATTTGCGCAACACGCTTAGAAGGTCTGCCCATTTTTAGAAAATTAGCAAATTGCGTTCACTCTACCACTAAAAATTGAAAAATAAAGTAATTTTTATAACAAAAAAAAACCGACTTCAAACTTTGCTTATATGTACATAGAAACTGAAACTAAAAAGTAAAAAATAATTTTTTAAATTACTACTTTAAAGAAAATAAAATTGAAGGACAATATGTATGTACAACATTAATGATACGTAATTGATACTTAAATATTTACAATATCTAATCAGTTATTTTTGGAGTCGGTGCCAGCCAATGCAAGTCTAGAAACCCTCTGTAATTTGAGTTGTAATTATATTTACCAAATCGAACGAATTCAAATAGTAGAGAGCAAGACTACTTACTGACAGACAGTCAAGCGGGTAGCACGAATGGTGTGGGGAGGGGGCAGCTTGCTTGAGTGAACGACTCGAACACGGGCAGACGCGTGAGGGCAGACGTCGTTGATAGCCTTAGTACGAAATTTTTAATGCGCTTGGATGTAGTAATTGTTAGCTATTTTTAAGTTTTCGGAGGCACAAATATTTTTAAATTTACGGGATTGCTTGTATTTGTATTATTATGTAAATAGTTTTTTGCTCGAGTTTCTTTCTTTACTTTTTGTCAATATTAGAGTCGTATGACCGTTACCTTGTCTTCATATGTAAAAAAAAATGATTAAGTAAATAGGTATCCAGTGTGTTTCTTGTCTTGGCTGGCACCGACTCCAAAAATAACTGATTAGATATTGTAAATATTTAAGTATCAATTACGTATCATTAATGTTGTACATACATATTGTCCTTCAATTTTATTTTCTTTAAAGTAGTAATTTAAAAAATTATTTTTTACTTTTTAGTTTCAGTTTCTATGTACATATAAGCAAAGTTTGAAGTCGGTTTTTTTTTTGTTATAAAAATTACTTTATTAACTATTACATACTTGGGAGACACCAGACCTAAAGTGAGTCTTTTTGTAAATTCGCTCAACGGGACTAGACGCGGACTCTACTCCTCGCTTGCATCCAGCGAGACGATGTGCACGGCATTGCAGTGCCAAGTTTCCCTATATTAAACTTTTTCATCAATATCGTTGTTTTTTTTCTGATGATGAACTATGATACCAAGTAGCAATTGCAGTGTCACCACTGCAATTGCTACTTGGTATCATAGGTATCATAAGGCTCTGAGTGACAGAGCTTTAAATCACAAAGATCTGATCTTTTCTTGGCGGCGGAAATAGGTAAGATGGCAGTACTTTCCTGGACGAACTCTTTCACAAGGAGCTCCATTGCTACTAATATACATGGACGTAGTAAGAGGGCACTCCTGCCGCCCGCTAACTAAAAGGCGGTTATGTGACAAAATATTTTTTTGAGATATCAAACCATAGCCCAGATTTAGAATATTGGAATTATTTATATTTCAGCTTTGCATCGTTAGGGTAAGTTCCGATAAATAGAACACATTAACTAATTTTAACTGTTTTTAAAAAAGTATTTTGTGCCCTTTCTTTTTCTATTTAAAACGGATATTTGGCCATTTGTCACTTAGCCCCGTTTTAGTCAGTGCACGGCAGACTCGCCGAGCAATTCACTCTACCAATCCCTTCCTATTACACGTTTTCTTTTTGAATGCCAAAAGAAGGGGTAATTTCCAATAAAACTCAAGGGTCCTGCACGGAAGATAACTATGTTCATGAACCCGAGATAACACGTGCTGGCGCATCCGCGCATTTAATTGTCCTTCGATAGCGTGGGTTAAACGGCATGCATTGTGACTTTTTATTTGTAATTAAATAAAGACTGACATTGTAATTATATTTTACAGTTTGAATAAATTTGTAAATAACGTAGAAAATGGTTATTTTTTCTTTTTTTTTTTCAGGAAAATTCACGAGTTTTTAAATGCAATTAACGAATTTCCAAATACATATAAAAGAACATATTAATCATTGCAAGGAGAGATTTATAAAATCATAGAGTTACATAACGTCGTTAGAAAGAAACACACAGAAAGTTTTTTTTTTTAATATATTTCTTAAGGTTTATCGACAATTGTTACAACAACATTATGATTGGTTACAATTGAAGGGGTAAGTATTATACTAATTGCACAATTTTTTACAGACGAACACAGCATGCATTTAAATTAGTGGACACAATTAAGTAGTTCGTAATGGATATGTATTGGACTCGTATTTATGGATATGTTTTGATATTAAACAAAAAGAAACAAAATTAATAAACCTAAAGTGTAGTACTATATATTTTGCGACTAAAGCTCAAAAACAGAAAAAGAAAAATAGGTCACGATGACCTGATAGACCTACGGAATTTAATCAAGGAATCGTGAAATATGTCTAAATTATTGATATTAATGCTAAGATGATTATATGAGGTGTATAGACGAGGAACTGGCGAGTTGCGACCCGCTACTCCGCTGCGAATTGGTGTCGAAAAGAGAGCTATAATTCTGTGTAAGTAAATGAAAAGAACAAAAGAAAGAATTAAAAATATACAAAGTGCGTTTTTTGTGGTTACACTTTTTTATACTTTGCTTTAGAGCCAATGCTTAAGAATACTACCTACTTTAGCTCTAATTGAAATTTTTCCCGTATTATTAATACGGTTTATTTTGCTTGGATTGAAAGGCGGGGCATTGGACATTGTCTTTATTTCAGAATCTATTAACTGCCTCCGTGGCCGAACGGTTACCATGCCACGAAGAGGTCCCAGGTTCGATTCCCGGGCCGGGAGAAATATTTGTATGGCCTACAATTATTTCTCTCGTGAGTTTGGGTGTAATTTGTGGTTGTCTATGTGTGTGTCCATGGCACCCGCGACACAGGGTTTCCCTAGTGCGGGACTATGTTGAGTGTGTGCGTTATTTTTTTTTTTCAAACGAAATTAAAACCATTTGTAAAATGTATATCGTATAGGTCCTATATGTGTTCCATTTAGTTTAGTTCATATTAAAATAAAAATCATTGGTTTTTGTAAAGTACGTATTGAATACAATGGTTTTCTTGTAAAATTTCGAGGTAATTTTTGTGTTTTTATTCTATCGTGAAAATTTTTAAGAATCGTGGTTTCACATCGTATTGTAATCAGTGTATATTATCTATTTCATTATAACATTTTTTCCCAAGTGATTGATTCAACAGTTTCAATGTTATGCGGAATCAACCAAAGCAATTTGCGGCTGTATACGCTCTTTCAAAATCAAATTTTAAAAACATATACATAATATTGCAAATACTTAAATAGTCTTTTCGCCATCGCGTTATTATTGCTTACATGCGTAAGCGACGTTTAATAATTTATCACCAATCTGTGTCAATATTTAACACGACAAATTTGTACAAAACCCTTTGATGATGTCGTGCCTGATGATAAAATCTGTCAAAAAGACTTCCTTCACAAAGAGCTAATACAAATTAATTTCAAAAAATAATGAATGATTTAAAAAGAAATCTTATGCCTATATACAGCAGTTTATGCACAAATATCGTCACCTGGCACCGAATGAATATTATTACAAAATTTTATCCATAGTTTCATGCTCTTTTATTTAAACACTGTTCGTTGGTGAAAAATAGGTAGACATGTGAAATACAGAAGTAAAAATAAAATAAAATTTTTGTCTTTCTTTTTGTAGAAGCGACTGGAATGCATACAAGTATAATATCATTGGGAATGCCAAAAAGTAAGAGCCGACTATGAGAAAATTGATTCAAAGAAATATTATTTTTCCAATGCATCGAGTATACAGGGTGGAAATTTGTAATACCACCTGGAGAGAAAGTACTCTAAATACTGGAGATAGAAATTTTTACTTAAAGGAAACATTCCTTTATATTTTAAAAGAAATAAAACTGCATTCATAGATTTTCGAAAAGTTCTAGCAACACCCGGGAATCGAACACGCTTTAATCTGAAAAAAATGCACCCTGCACTTTTATTGCATCGATCGATAGGGTTAATTATAAGAACAAAATCTCTCTCACAAAATTGGTTAATTAAATGAAAAAAAAAACAATAAAATCTTAACGTATTTTAATAAAACGAAAAAAATGGTAATCTAACTAATTAGTTGCTCGTAATGAGCTCAATTTTCTTGGATACGCAAATTTAATGTTTTAACGAATTCATTTTGAGTAACTTTTAATTACGTGTTGTGATGAATTGTATTACAGACCGTATTCTGAACCTCAGCCTTCAACTCGTTTACACATTATTTTATTATATATATATATATTATTATTTTTTTATTATATATTTATTATATATATATACATATATATATAGATGCAAGGATTGGTTGAGTAGTTACAGTGAGTTTTGATTTCGATTAAACATTCTAATATATGTTAGTCAGTGGTTCATAAGAACATTGTTCTCATACTTCAACCATTTTAGCGTTTATATAAGCACAACCCTTGTATTAACCAGATTTGACCACATTTGATTGGCTACATTTGACTTTTTTAAATTGATTTTTCACCGATTCAAATGTGGAAGTGATAGCCGAGACAGAGGTTTATTTTTCAATCTGATAAAAAAAATTTTGATTGGTCGCGTAGAACCATAGATTCGTAACTAATATGTATTATATAACCAGATAGACACTAGATTCTATTACGTACATATTGTTTTCGAAAGAAAAGTTTAATCGGTTATGCCGTACCCACAGACCACATAGATACTAGTAATAGACTGGTTAGTGGGCGGGGTCCGCGTTTCCTAGCTTATTACCAGACGAGTAACGAGACGATATGAGTGTCAACAGCGCGTCAGTCGTCGTTCAAATGTGACACATGATAATTTTAAGAAAAAAAATAGAAATATGCCATTATATTATGTCGCGTAAGAAGCCAAAGTTTAAAAAATACTGCAGGAGTGATTTCCTTCCATCGGTAAGTACTACAAGTCTGTATTTTCTAGTATTTTCAACAATCCAATACTATAATTTCGAAACAAAACTATTTTCTTGCAATTCGGTAATAATAATATACATTAGTTGCTAGCCATCGCCACCGTCAAAAGAACAATTCGAATGACGCTCAATGAATTGCTTGCACTAGTGTCGTATTACACTTGGTACTGGGTCCGCGTGTTATAATTAAATTATCGATATGTAGGAACTGTACCTATTTAGAAACTCGGTTTTGGTTTAGTTCAACTTTTTTTTTATTATAGCGTTACCAATGTGTAAACATAAATTATTATACAGGTATTTAAAAGCTAACAATTTTGATTACTTAGTGTTTGGTCCCAACACTCGCAATAGTTTTTTTAAATTTTAAATTTCAGTAAAAACGATGTATTAATGGAGAAAAGGAAACATAGATAGAAGAGGTACAGTGTCGATAATTTTACAATGCACGTAAGTTCGTGGAGTATCAAATGAAGACTTTATGAGATTGGAGATTTTCTTTCCCTTATCTACATGATTCCTATCTCCCTACTGGCTAATTATACGTCACCTTCGCCCGCTTGAGTTCTTAGCTTTATCACAGGCAGGATTTACATTTGCAGTTTTTGTATTATTTTTGATTTTGTATTGATTTTTTTAGTTTCCCGCCGGATCCTTTTTAAAGGAGAAAATACTAAATGTAGCACCATTTGCTATAGGCATTTCATGACATCACATTAAATTATGTACATATGAATAACAGCCGAAAAATTCATATTTGGTTAATCAGGTAATATATGACATGAACCTCAGAGTCGCATTCACAAATTATAGACCACATCTAAATGTGAAAGCATTTCTGCAGCATTGTCAGTTATTTTTCGTCAAGTTTTCAGGAAACAAACGATTCGCTTCTTCGCCTTCGGAAATAAGTATCTTCATTTTCTTGACAAGCTCGTCGACGCTATAGGTGTAGTCATGTTCAGTCAGTTCAGAAAGAGGTAATTGTTGACCAAATATATTATATTTCAGGGAGAATAAAGGTCTTTATGATGACTGTGTTTTAATATTTCAACCCTTCCAGTGATCGGATTGACTTGAAATCTAGTAGGTTAATGAAATTACGATGACAGTATAATAAATCATTAATACTGTGATTGTAACATGTAGCTACGTATAGGCACGCACACGCCTGCGTAGGTTAAATCAATTAATATTTGCGTGTAGTAAAACCTTATGCGTATTTGGTAACAAATGTGTGCGTGTAAAAGTCAGCTACGCTAGTTCTCGAAGAAATTGCTTTAAGTGCCGTTTCCATATACTCCGTGGTTAACCCTAATCATCGAGTATATAACCAGAAAAAGAGACGAAATAAGGGCCATATATTCCTGGCAACACATTAGCGATACAGCTCTTATAAATATCAACTCTCGTTTGCACTGAAATGTAGACAGGCCAACTACTGACCTGTGTGTAAGTCTCCGTACATCCCAAAAAATATTCTGTATTTATTGTAATAAAGATAATATCTCTAACAATGCCGTACTGTTGTATTCGGTGGTGTGGGAAAAACAGCAAAACATCTAATTACAAAACAAACGGAATCACATTTCGTCGGTAATTAAATATTAAATATGAAATTTTGCAATTTACGTCCATTATAGCAAACCTCAAGTTAACTGGTCGATTTGAAGTGAAACAGTTGACGACACCCGTCAATTGTTTTGAACTCGGGCTAGCCAATCGAAGCGCAGTTGTCATAGTAATGATATGGCAGAATAGTTTTCAAACAAATTAAATGACATTTCGTCTCTATTTCTGGTTATATACTCGATGACCCTAATTATAGCAAGTGTAAAGCAATGCCTAGTTCAATATTCCGCTAGTTATGAAACATAATGTCGATATCAATTAAATGTCACATCCCTATTTGTCGATTGTCAACTTTTTGCTTTTGTTCCAAGAAGTTTGTGTTCATAGGATTCTTAGCTTTTATGTGACTAGTAATAATAAAACCTTATTTGATCCAAATAAGTTTCTGTTTTTTTTTTACCAAAAGTTTTTTATCATTGTCTATTTTCGTTTGATAATTAATAACCAACATTGACTTACAATTATATGGACGTCGGGTCCGCGCTAAAAAGTGTCCGCACGTGTAAGGCGCTAAAATCGTATACAGAGCGCGACACTCCGCTTTAGTCTTCATTTGTTCTACTGACAGCGCGATACTGCGATGACATTACAATTTAAATTTCGAATAGGTTGACTTGGGACATTTTTTTCGTGGTTTTTGTATTAGACCCGTCGTCCATTTATTTGTAAGTCAATGATAACCAATCAAAATTATGTTATCTTAGTACTAATGTAAGATTATGTTTTCAAATTTGTGCGTGTGGCGACACCGGTTTTGATACAAATGTTGCTTGATGCCATTTCCACTCTTTTTTTTTCTTTCGTGGCCGTACCTCTAACCGAACAGTCGAATGTTATTTTTTCCATCCTCTAAGCTCGAATGCCGCCTCCGCGCTACGTGTTGCCATTTTACTGTTATCGATTCTACTTAAACCAAATCGACAGCTTGAATTTTATCGACTTAAACTGCCGAATTATTCTGTATTTTTTTTATTCTACGCAATTTCGACGTTTATGTGCGTAATAAACAAGTAGATAATACACATTAGTTCGGTGAGTGCTAAAAATTATTCCTCCATGGAGACTTCAGATTAAGATCAAACACCATTTAAGCTTATAGAATTGATTTTCGATAAAGCGTTTAATACAAATGGATACATTAACCATCTTTCAATTATTTGTTATCAAATAATCGTTTTGGATAATTCTTTTAAAGAGATATCTCTATCTTTTCATTTATGTTGTTTTGTCTTTTGTTTATAGTTATTTGAATTGTTAAGTTTTCGTTACTACTACATTACTATTTTTTATGACACCAGCAGCTTGATTTTGATTGCCTCTCCCGATCGGAAACTGCGTCTTTTCCGAGTCGAGGCGCATAATTGCGATACACAACTGGCTAACCGGAAACTTTTGACATTTCTAATCGGAGCAATAGTTTATTTAACTCACACATTAGAAAGATATAGTAGGAATCAGGTTCATCTTTCCGCTCAGAAACCCATCTGATTTCGAGACTACCCGATCGGTTCTATTCCGATTTGCATCAAAATCAGCACGCAGGTGACAGAACGAACAAGACGTGCGCTTGGTGGTAAGCGACACGCCTGTCCTGAATTGCAGTGCCGATTGAACTTTAAATCGCAAAGATCTGAGGGGCACGGTCACTGCGCCCGTCATTCGGAGACATAAGTAGTAAAGTCCCATGTGCCTGTAATTTCACCAGTACTTTTACCCTTCAAAACCGAAACACTCAGTACTGCTTGGCGGCAGAAATAGGTAAGGTGGCACTTTCCTGGAGGAACTTGTGACGATGCGACCTCTTTCATCGCCATCCCACCCTTTTATCACTATTTCCTCTAGTTCCCCGGGCCACCTTTTATTATTATTATTCTTATTCTTATTATTGTTATTATTATATTTATTATTATTATAAAATATAAAATTTGTAGTATAATTGAAACTCATGTAACCGATCTGTTTATAAAGCATAGTATTTCTAAAAATGACAGGCCTTTTTGGGGTAAGTTCCTTTTTACCATATTTATTATAATTAGGAGGTATTTTTATACGATTGTACCTGTTTTTATATATCATTATGTTTTGTTACAGTCTTTACACATTTACTTTACGTGTTCTTTTCTCTTCCTGTACTCTTTCTTTTGTTTATACAAATGTAAGTGCGCATTTGACCCCCATCTCAACTGATCGAAAGTGACGATGAGGTCGACGATAGAGCATGCACACATAAATAATGCCTGTTCACTCTCGCCTTGAATAGGTCCAAGTTATAACGTTCAGGGAACAAGTCTGCAGGCGGGGAATTCCAGTCCATAGTTGTACGCCATATGAATCTGGAAGCCTAACGCGTCGTGAGAATCTTTGGAATATCCACAGCATAGGGGTGGAATCCAAGCCTACCGATTAAATCGTGTAATTCCAACGCGCACTCTCTTTCTTTATTTCTATAATAAAATTTACGTGGACAGGAGCTCTACTTACCTGGCCACTGTACTATGAGTACCAATGCAACGTAGTCAACTTTAGAACACAATTCAGAACAATCATTCGCATATTCTCGCAGTGCACAAATAGTGTTTATAAGATAAAAGGAAATTAAAAAATGTACTTATTCAGCAGCTTGATTGTTCCATTATATTATCATCATTTTCATTCGTTGCACATAAAATTGTTTACAATTAAGGTGTAACAATTGAGCACAATCAAAATGTTAGTTTTCTACCAAACACCGTTAGATATAATTCTATAAAAACAAAATGTTATGGTGATGTAAAGTAGATCTGATGGCAGACAGATGAGCTACCTTGTGTTTATGCTCATATAATTCGTTTTGACAAGGACTTAAAATGTGCATTTTTTCGTCGTGTAGACGAACTCGAAGTAACGAACACAACCAAAGCGACAAATTATTGAGGTCTTTTTTTTCTTCGGTGTATCCTAAAGTTGTTTGTAAGTAATTCATACTTAAGAAAAGTACTTACATGACTGTTCTGCGTTGTCATTGCAATTCTATTGTATATTAATTCAAGAAGAACTGAAAGTTCCTATACTGTGTAATCTATAAAATAATTATTATCTATATTATAACGGGAGGTAGCCTGGAAATCTGTAGGTAGTTGCTCTACACTGTTGAAGAGTACGTCTTAACTGTAACACAGGTCTAGTTATCTAGCATGAACTCTGATCTATCACTTGACGCTTGAGGTAGTTAATTTTAGTCTTATTTATGTGCCATATAATTATATTTTTACACAATCTTCATTTTGTGTGAGTGAATACAATTTTTACACCCTGAAAAAAACTTTACTAGCTGAGAGTTGCCAGAAAAATTTAGTTCCCATAACATAGTTTTTATCGTCATGGAACTACGAATATGATTCGTATTTTGTAGTTCCATGAGAATAAAAACTTTTTATGGGGCCTTAAGACTTTTGTCGAACATTTTTTTTTCTGTTTTATGGCCTAAAAAGGATAAATTTATTATTTATATTATTGTTTTCATTACTGTTGACATGAGATTAAGGCACAAGTTAAAAATACCACAAATTCCATTCAAATCCACTGCATTCAATTTCGTATTAAATAACAATTAACTAACAAAAATAACCACTAACCTTGAAACAAAACAACCAAAACAAATTGTTTATAAACGACACAACGAAACAAACAATAAACACGATCACTGCATTGTGTACCACACGACACTCCCGCGCACAAATTATGAGACGAATGATAATAATAATACATTGAGCTACAACTACAGTATCAACGTGTACGCAGTAAGTGTAGTGGCTAAAAATAGATATGAGTCCGTTAAGTGACTCATATACAGTGAGGAAGCGTGGCAACGTTATTTGTAGGCGGGTCTCGGGAAACAGAATATTATAAGTACGATGTCTTTATAATAATTTGTTTTCCTGACGAAGTATGTGTTTTTTCTATGTGTGTATATCTCTCTCTCTCTCTCTCTCTCTCTCTCTCTCTCTCTGTGTGTGTGTGTGTGTGTGTGTGTGTGTGTGTGTGTGTGTGTGTGT
>NW_020653212.1:0-17523 GCF_003589595.1 Hyposmocoma kahamanoa | reverse complement strand
TCACTATGAAAAATATGATTCCTACCGAAATAGGACAGTAATTGAGTCAGCATAACCTATTCGAATATTTATTACTAAACGACTTGTTTTTTGCCGCAATGCCACCTGTGAGAATTATGCAAGGTTTTTCTTCGCTCGGCCAGGTACCTTTACAGCTACCAGCGGCTGACAAGAGATGTCGCCTATATTAATCGCAATAATTATTTTATTAGTAGCAAGAGCGGCAGCCACGGTTAGTGTTTGTTCGATCTTTTTTTTACAAAAAATGTATGAATGTTGCTACTTTATATTTACAAGTGTCGTCACTGAAATTCGAACCGTGAACGTCTAAATAGAAGAGCAGGCGTTGTTATGTCAACAAACGACCACGGCACTTACAGGTTGGTGATGAACAGCGTGATGTGGTCGGGCGGCACGAAGTCGTACTGCGGCGCGACGACGCGCGACGAGCACGCCTCCGCGCTCCTGCGAACGCATGTACGGGGTTACCACCTCGCAAGACAACGTTACTAACAGCAGGAGCCTACTAAACGTCACACTAACTATTCATATGTAATTTGTAAACGTTACATATCACAAACAATATAAGTTAGTAAAAGGTAAACCTAGTTTTTTTATCTTTTCGTAAAGGATTTGTGACTAGAAAAACCCTGGTCTAAACGGTAATAACTCTAGTCAGGACGGGGATGGGAGTCATCGCGGAGGACGTCGCATATTTGAACCTACCTTACTACCAAATACCAGATCTCAAAAGTGTCTGATAGTACAACAAAAAAAGTTTGTTTTTGGTAAATTTATTATGTTTTGTAAAAAGACATGGGAATAAAGTTGTTGTTAATGATGTTAGTAACAAAATCAAAGAATCATTTATCACATGGGAAAAATAAATTTACACTTGAAAACCTACGCTGATTTCCCTGAGAAGAACGAGCAAGAAACTCTAGTGATTGCTCTTTTCAAATAAACTTAAATACCATGGAATACACTTTGAATCAAATTTGTGTGGAATATAGGGGTCATGTCGTATTTCCACTACATCTTTATCTACCACGTAGTCTTCAATTGTGTAATATGACTTTTCTATGAAAATATTTTTAATGTACTTTTTAAACTTAGGAAATGATAATCTTAATATATGCTCCGGAATCTTATTGTAAAAACGTATACAGTTCCCTAAAAGTTCCATAAAAGAGTCGATTACCTTGGTTAAACGAAATCGTGGTAACGTGTATAGTATTTTTTTGAAATAAATTATACTATATAGTAGGAGGGAAACGAGCAGACGAGACACTTGATGGAAAGTGGTCATCGTCGTCCATGGACATCTGATCATCAGATGAACTGCCTATGTGTTGTGTTAGCCTTTGAGAGCCCTGCCTGTTGATTCGCTTTTTGAAGAACCCCATGTCATAGCGTCGAAGATATGGCGGGAGACCATTCCACATCTTGCAGGTTTGAAGACCGAATGAACATGACGCCCGCGTGATCTTACAATGCCAGGTTTGAAGGATGCGGAGATGGTGAGATGGAAACCACTTCGTAGACTCTCTAAGAAACTCTGTAGACTTGGGTGCTCCAATCCGTCTGTGAGTTCGGGATCATCGAAAAACTCGAGCAGCCCGACGTTAGATGGAGTCAAGCATCAAATACAATTTTCTCGGAAAATATATGCGTATTTTACCGAATTTATTATACTGTGTCATTACTATGTATGAAAATATGATTGTTATTTTAACTTGCTTAACTTTAGCATCAGACGAGTTTTATGTAATTTAAAATGAATTGTTATCTGATTAACTTCGTAATTGGTTATAGTATATTTGAATCGAATTTGAATTTTAAATGTCCTTATTAAAATATAAAAGTAAGGCAATTACAAAATGAACTTATTTTCAATTTGTAATAATCTAATAAAAAATATGAGGTTAATCGTTACTTAGGTTGACTCACCTTCTCGAACATTTAAGCTCAATACATAAATGATATTTAATTTTTTAATTGTTTAGCGACGTGAATTTTACTTCTGTGTACTGCTTTTGGTGAGCAATGCGTATAATAAAAAGAACGAAAGGACAACTAGAAAGCGACTCACTCGAAATACTATATTTGCATAAGACCACATGAAAAAAATTAAGTTATATATTATAAAACAAATTAAAAAGCTGCATAATATGTCAATAAACGAATACATAAAATTAAACATTCGACTGTGAACTGGCAACCGGTACTATCTAAATTTATATAGCATCTGGTTTATTAAATTAAAATACGTAGTGTACATGCATTACATGTGTAATAAAAAAATTTGAAAACTACGAGATGCTATATGTACGGTTTTTGCACCGTACAATACTTTGCTAACTTATAAACTTACATATTGCACGTGTAAATGCTCATAAAGACAGTTGACAACTCGCTTCACTAGCGATCGGCCACAGACAAGCATCCAAAACTATACTGTACACTTTTTACTTAATACATCAACTTATTACGGAAATTGTGGTTTACGTCAACTCTATATCCTACTCTACTTAATAATACTCCAATCTTAGACGTTCAGAGAACCACACACTATATAAATGATGCCAGCAAGTTTTTTCTTCATCTTGTAAAGTTGTCAAAATTGAAGTAGTACCGATTGCCAGTTCATAGTCGCATTTCTTTATATATTACATGTCCGTGTTTTTTTTTTGATATTTTCATCCATTTCCCAAAATGTACTTTCTTAATTTTATCACTATTATTGAGGGAGCGAAATGGTGGCGGTTAAATTGAATTTCGTCATTATTGTATTACTGGGCAATAGTTGTCAGCACAAAACATTGGTACTTATATTTAAAACTTAGGAGTAAATGAAGAGAAAATCAATGTCTGAATTAAGTTGGGTCGCGAGAAATAATGGAAGGTGAAAAGTCCTCACTCGTAGGGCAGCGCGTGATGCGGCGGCGCCAGCGCGTTGAAGTGGTGCTGGTCGCACGCGTACAGGGGAGACAGCTTGTACAGGGGGGCCAGCACGATCACCTGGAGGGGGCCACATGGGTTTCCACGTTATGAAATTGTGGCGTATGTGTATTACACCGGATATTGGGAAATTCATAGGAGCAATTGTCACTCCAAGATTGCCATTTTATTGAAAATAATTTGAATTCACTCAAATATGATGGATAAAAAAAATGGCAACACTGGCCGCGGTGACAGAAGGGACCTGCTGTCTTATTTTAAAAAAGCACATTATGAAGCTACTTCGTTTTAAGAGAGCCTCGTTCACTTTGACTTGAAACGATTTGAATCGGCAATCTTCCAACAAGGCTCCAGCGACCCGTCAGTAACAGCAATCGATTCGCAACACGACGACTCACCGGCACGCTGTAGAACTTGGCGGCCGTGGTGACGGCGTGCAGCCCCGCCTCGGCCAGCGCCGCGCCGCCCGCCAGCGCCGCCCGCGCGCCCACCACCACCTGCGAGAGACACGTCAGTGGCGGGGCTGCGCGGGCGCAGCGCCCTGCCCCTCGCCCCCCGCCCCTCGCCCTCGCCGCACCTTGTTGACCCGCGACATGAGCCCGCACACGGCCGCGTTGCTCACCACGGTGACGGGCGCGCCCGCCGCGCTCAGGCGCAGCGCCATCGCGTGGCTCTGCGGCGAACCAAACATTAGCCTCGGCCCCTTCCGCGGCCGGCGGCCAACCGCAGCTGCGTCACCTTCTGGTGCTGCGTGCCCTCGACCAGGATCAGCCGGAACTTGCGGCTCAGGCACGTCTTGAGGAAGCGCTCGGCCAGCGCCGACGCGCCGTACGTCAGGATCAGCTCGTCCGCGTGCACGTGCGAGCGCGCCGTCCCGCAGATGGACTGCGCCGACGTCTCCAGCTCGAGGCGGATCTGCGATCGGGCGAGGGAAACGTCACGTTGGTGCGCTCTCGTTCTCGACTTCCGACCGACCACCGAGACAAACACGATATTCTTTCTTCCAAACGGAGCGCCCGAAGGACAATGGTACGCATTTGTATAAAAGAGTCCTTCAATCTGACCTAAATTGTTCTTTTCGGAAAACGCAGATGGCGGTAGTTACGTTATTCCATTCTTTTCCTCTACGCATTAGGAAAGAGGAAGCAGAGCTATTCGTGCGATTAGATGTTATATCAACGACATAAGGATAAGAGTTCTAGTCTTTCTAGCAAAGCGAAGGAGGAACGGCGAGGCTCTCGGAAAGAAATCCGACAAAACCTGCATTAGCATCGTCAAATTCTTTCAACGCCTTTTCTAAAATCCATATAATTATACAAATGACTAAGATTCTTCTTGCTGATTTTGAAATGGTCTCGATGGTATTGTTATTCGTTGACGCAACAAAGTTATTAGAATAAGTCGTCCGGTAAATATAACCTCCTATTGCTTCTTGAATGGCCAACTGTAGAACCTGAACAAACATACCTCAGCGATGTGTTCTCTCAAGGGCTCCCTGAGGTCCTGCTGGTTGGGCCCGAGCGTGGCTCTCCTCGCGCCTGCACCGAGCACCAGTTTCTGAAGACTCTCGCCGCCGCCGTACTGCGTAAGGAGCCACTTAAGTCAAGTTCAAAAAGGGGCAACTGTTGGGCTAGATAACAGATCGAAAGTTACCAATTGCACTAACAATACTTGAAATGAAGCCAAAACCGAAAGATTATCAATGAACACTATCAACAGAAGTATCTCGAACTGACGCATGAGCCCACCGACACCCACCCCACAGGGTGTGGACTCCACTAAAATGATTCCAATTGTTTTTGCTGTGTCGTTGCGCTTCTAACACAAATGAAGAATTAAGCGATGGTCGTTCACCGGTTCTTAAACCTGAGCCCGTGACCGACTGTGCCATTGTCAGGGAACACCGCCTCTCCCTTTTGATAAAACAAAATCCGTGTTTAGATCACCGGAGAGACGAGAATCTATAAAATAATAATAATTGGTGTTATATTTGTAGATTACATTTTATTTTTACACAAATTCGATTAGATTTCGATTCCCGGGCCGGGATAAATGTTTAAATGGCCTACATTTATTTCTCTCGTGAGTTTGTTTTGTGTCCACGGCACCCGCGATACCGGGTTTCCCTAGTGCGGGGCTATTAGTGACTTGAGTTTAGTTTAAGTTATAATGAAATATAATACATTTTTATGTTTATATACCGTGCTAATAAATAAATAAAGACAATGCATTACACATTTACATGTGTGCTGCCTCTGCTGGTACGTAATGTGATGTAGAGAATGACATTTTATGGCTATGTGGTGGGACGAGGACAGCGATAGCCACAGAACAATAAATACAGTAGAAGTGGTTAGTAAGTGTAGCACGCGTGCCAATTGTAGGCGTAGTTCCGCCTACTACAGTCCGCCATTTTCGCTTTGTACGTTATGGTTGTGTCAATTCTCTCGATCATAATCTCTAAAATCGTAGAAAAATGCCTTGTTGTGCTGTTTTGGTGTGAAAAAATTATAGCTGCACCAAAAATATTACCTATGGTGGTATTTCTTATCATCAGTAAGTGTAATAATAATAACCCACACGGTCAACGTAGCCCCACACTAGGGCAACCCAGTGTCGCGGGTACCATGGACACACACATAGACAACCACAAATTACACCAAACTCACGAGAGAACTAAATGTAGGCCATACAAATATTTCTCCTGGCCCGGGAATCGAACCTGGGACCTCTGCGTGGCAGTCTGGCATGGTAACCGTTTGGCTATGGAGGCAGTAAAAAGTAAATAATTTTAATTAATTTTTAATTTTCTGTTTATTTGCACTGTAACAAATGAAAAGAAACATTATCCCAGTGCAATATGGTCGAGTTTTTTGGAGTACTAAGTAATTATCTCGAATTTTTCATAGTAATGAACAAATTTGAAAGTTAATTGATGAATGAATAAGTGTGATACCTGGTCTGCGTTGGCGCGGTACTCGTCCTGGATGGCCCTGAGCACGCGCCGCACCATGTTGGCCGCGACGAGCTCGGCGGGCAGAGCGCGGACAATGCGACGTCCCACCTCGCGTACTACGCAACTCAGCTGCCTGTAATTGACATCAAATGCTTGCATACATAATATACGTAAGTGAACATTGTACAAAGTCAAAAATATAAAATGAATTTATTACTGATTAAAAAAACTTAAATTGAGTGTTTAGAATAAAATTGAATATTTCATGTGATTTGGGTACCATCATGATGATCATAGTTATAAGTTGAGTATATTTTAGTGACAACTTTAACGGAGCTACTCGGAACGCGTCGTACTATTACTAATATAAAATGTATCATCAGGGGAAAATTCTGAAAAACTAGTTTTATCTACATATTGTGTAACATTATATTATTTAAGGCTAAACTGTTGTTGTTTCAAAATAGATAAATAAAGCTCTTTATTATTATTATCATACATAGATCAAACAAACAGAAATATAGACATGTGCCAGCGTCCGTCACCTCAACGCGGCTATGCCACAATCCCTTTCATTGTAATTGAATTACTAACTAATTTCTACATGTAGCTTAAGCCAATAAACATGCTGTTTGAAACCATTCCTGTTCTACTATACACCCTTATTTCTGAAATACCTGATATAAGAAGCCTTTAATGCAGTACTGCACTCCTTGTCATAAACAACATATTTGCATTATGCACATTTACAAGACATTGGCATCTATGTTAATTAAACTCGATTTGCCTAACAATAAAACTGAAACTAATTAAGATATAATAAACTAATTAGAGGGGGTTGATGATCTCATTTCGCTGATTACAGATAATATGTAATAACTCTATTTATCTAAAAAGTGTTGGTTACGTTGTTTATGATTATAACAGCAGAATACTTACATGGCATTGGCATTTTGTGAGTCAGAGATGACCAGCTCCAGTAGAGCCACTGTCGCCACTGCTATCTTGTTGGAGCCTTCCAACTTTCTGCAAACAATACAAGTAATTAGTAAGCAGGGGTCAATATTCTCAAACTATCCCAGAGGGAGACTGACTTATTTCCATATCTATAATAAATAATAATAACTTCTAATCTTGTTTTATACAGTTTTCAATGAAATATGGTAAAAAGTCAGAAACGATTTTGCATAGCCTTCACAATAGTATTTGTTGATATTGTTTTTGTCATTGTTCATTGTATTGTTTGAAGGCTTTAGTCATTCATTGTGATCTTGTTTGAAATAAACCTCCTGTTGTTTTTCATAAGTATATACTACATATTCCATGCAACTATTGATCTTACTACAACTTAAGGTACATATTCCATTCAGTGCAACTAAATCACCAGTTCAATCTTGGTATTGTTTATTATATATAATAAATTGGTCTTGTTATTGTTTTTAACATGAATACTTTGATTGTAACAGGCTGTTGACTTTCTTTAATAAAAATGTTTAATTAAAAAATTAATAAATACATTTCTGATGTAATAACACATAAATATTGTTGAACAGAAACTTAACCAATTTTACGTTTAAAACAATCGACGATACAACATAGGGCCTTATGTTAAGCGTTAATATATAAGACAAGTGATAATTAGTTACTATAATTACAGAATTGCGTAAATTAGAAAGATCAAAATTAGAAATCTGCCACGACTTACCCATTTCGAATATCCGAGACAAATTTTACTATATTGTCGACATGTTTCGTGTTTAATTCTATCACTGAATCCTCTAATGGCGACATATTATTAAATAATTACCCACTTAACACAAAAACTCAAATATTTTAATTTTTAATCATTTAAAAATAAAACACATAAGCATAACCCACTTCACTTTTTATTTTTATGGCTCCATCAATATGAGAACTGATGATTTTGCCAATGTCACAGTTGAAAGAAAAAAAAAACGAAACCAAAAAAAAAATTTTCGCTAAGCTCTAATAGGACATTAACCGGTGTTGGTAAGTTGGACTACGGGAGTACTCAGTTGAGAATGTAAAACAAAACAGCAAAACAATATTTATAAATATATGTTATTTAAGTGGATAAATTTACATAGAGTAACAATATGGGGGGAGAACACTAAAGTTAAGAGGTTGTTTATGTTAACGGGGCGGGGGAATTTTGGAGAAAGTAAGTTATAAAGTGGAACAGCAATATTAGGACAATTGAAAAAAATGTGTTCCAAGGTACCGTCTTCTAGGCCGCACTCGCACAGAGAGTGATCTCGAACTCTGATTTTACGCAAAAATACAGGTGTGCAAACATGGCCTAAGCGCAAACGAATAATAGTGGAAGTGATGTTTTTAGGCAAATCGCGACGTTTAAAAAACCAGGGTTTAGTGGGTAGATTTGGTTGGAGATTACCATAGTGTCTACCAACAGTTTGTCGTGATTCCTGCCAAAGGACCGACCAGGAGGCTAGCATTTGGGGTTTAGTCATGGCGAGCAGATCTCTGGGAAAGCACTTACAGTATTTGCACACGCCAATTCTTGTCGCATCCTTTGCAAAGGCGTCTACTGCTTCGTTGCCACTGATCCCAGTGTGACCGGGAATCCAGGCCAGAGTTACCTCAATTCCCGCACAATGACATCGGTACAGAGCTTCCTTAATTTGGAGGGTGATGGAGAAATTGTCTTTGGAATGAAACGGTAGCTTAATAATGTCTTGGAGGCAACTTAGTGAGTCTGAGAAAACCAAACATTTATTAATTTTATGGGACTCAATATATAAAATGGCTTCGAGTATTGCAATTGCCTCTCCCGAAAAGACCGAATTCAGATAGGGGGATTTAAAACTGAGTACGACATTGAACTTGGGGAACCAAACCGCGGCTCCCAAGTCGCCATGTTCGTGTAATTTTGAAGCGTCGGTAAAAACAGTAGTCCAGTCATGCCATTCTCTCTCAACTATATCGTTGAAGACTTGGTTTGCTCCAGGGGTATCTTTCATGATGCCAAAACTAAGATAGACTGTTGGGCGAAACGTTAAACATTTAAAATCAGTTTCAAACAACGGGTTCATATAATTTTGGTAAATAGGGAATGGGAATGGGCATAACCCACAAATTGAAAACCACTTGAAATGTTGAAATTGAAAACTTTATTTTTTTTTTAATTTGCACTCATTTATTTTAGGCAGGCAAAGGTTTCATCATACAGCCTCTTTTAAAATCAATGGAACTCTCAAATATACCGGGTGTAATCGTTAAGCGTGACCAGGCGTTTATTCTATAAATATCAGAGATATTGAAAAGCTATAAAAAGATATCGAAAGTACGTTACCTAATAAGTAAATTAACATCAATATTAAAAAAAAATATAAAAATAAATTAAAATTTTTTTTTTATTAACTTTCACAAAAGAAACTTAATGTATCCTTACAATGGGTCCTTACAAGTTATATGACAGTTTCGTTTGTGAAAGTCTGGTGTCCATACTAGGATTAACCTGTGTTACAGAGCACCAGGCTTTCACCCTTTTACCTCCGGTGTAGACTCTACATTAACATGTGAAATTAATAAAAGAGTATGCAAATATGAAGTATAATATAAAAGGAATGTAATATATACATCTATAAGTGTATAGTATATTTGAGTGTGTGTGTGTGTGTGTGTGTGTGTGTGTATTGTGTGTATGTGTGTATGAATGTGCGTGCGTGATTATTCATATTGGAGTAAGAGTTGAATATAGTAAGTGATATTGAGATTTATAATGAATATATAAATAAATAAGTGTAATTATAATTTTGATGTTTCATTCTGTTAAGTGACACAGTGCAATAGATTTTCTGTACCTTCGTAGTCGTACGCATTTAGCTGATCCTTAAGCATTATCTTAAACCTATAGTTATTATAGTTTCTCATGTTTTTTACTTTTCTACTTAGCCTGTTGTAGATACGAGGTGCCACGAAGCTGTAATGTTTTTGTCCAAATTTACTTTTTCTAAAGGGTACAGGGCATGAAAAATGTCTTTGATTGGCGATAGGTAGTGTGGGGATGGTTATTTTGTGGTAACGGCGTAAGCATTGGTAAATAAATAATTTTCTTATACTTAGGGTTTTTGATTTTTCATACAGTTGTGTTGTCGGATATCTGTATGGTAGTTTTAGCGCGACTTTAAGGACTACTCTTTGTGCTCTTTCTGCTTCTATGAGTTGTGTTTTGGCAGCGTTACCCCAACAGCAGATGCAATAAGTAATTATTGATATATACTAGAAATATACAAAATTCAACATTCAACGCTCCCATACATATTTGTTTGAAAAATGTTTTTTATTAAATTTGACTTTGAATTTGATTTTACATGAAATCGATCAGCACTAAAAAAATTTTGATTAATTTTATTAATTTTTATGGACCACTCACACTTGACCAAATAATCGTCTGTGCCATTATACTTTCACTCAAATAAAAGATGGTTTTATTACTATATTCGGACACCAGCCCATTGCACCAAGTACCAAGTACTATATTCATATCATTTTTGTTATCTGTTACCTTATTTTTACAGTAACTAAACTAAAGCCTCTCTACGAGTGTTATATTCAATGCATGAGAGCGTTTAATGTTAAAATTGTGGATACTTCTAGTTTAATTTAAAAAATATTATTGATATCGATTTACTCATTAGGTAACGTACTTTAAATGATAATAATAATAATAATAACGCACACACTCAATATAACCCTGCACTTGGGATACCCTGTGTCGCGGGTGCCATGAACACTCCCGGCCCGGAAATCGAAGCTGGTACTGGGCTGGGGCGTGGCAGTCCAGCAGAGGCAGTGAATTTCGATATCAGTTTAATGCTTTTTGATATCTCTTATATTTATTGAATAATCGCCTGCGCATATTTAACTATTACACCTTGAGTGGTGTAATAGCCATGAATGGAACCACTGCACAGTCTTATAGTGAACCACTGGAACTGTGCGATGTCAAAATGACATTAACATTTTTTTTCAGTGCAAGAGTTCTGCCATTACTATTGGGTAATTTTCCAAAAAATTTCAAACAGTGGAATTTTTTCCGGAAAAAGTCCCAAAAAATTTGAAAAATTGGAGAAATAGAATTTTGAAGATTCTAGTAATAATGTTCTATGTTTAGAATATCTTGTGAAGTTTTATTTAGAGGGAATTATAAAATAAACTCGTTTAGTTAAAGAAAAACCAGATTTAAAATCATTTCACAACAACGAAAAAAAAATCTTTTGGTGGTTCCATGGTTTTCGTTCAGTAACTTCAACTTTTGACAGGAGTCAACGTCAAATGTGAAGAATTACAGGAAAAATATAGGAAAAATATCATGAAATATATTTATTTTTCTTAAAAATTTGTTTTTTTTTTCAAAATGGAAATTTTCCCATGACCCAATACTATCTGAAATTCAGCCCAAAAAATTATTTATTATTATTATTAATAATATTTCCCTTTCCTTTTTGACTTAATAAAATACGTCAGTAGTGGGCTGCAAGAAAAGAAACCTAAACTGAAAACACGATTTAAATATGTTTTGAATATATAATTATATTGTCTAAAAAATCAATGATTATTGGAAAAGGAATAATACCGAGATAATCATGATTTCAATATCACTTAAAATAGAATGTTATTTTTTAATGGGACAGTATCGGGAAATCCGAAACCAAAGAAGATACAAGGAAACTGTCTTAGGAATCACTGAGTCTTTTTTTATGAAAACCATTTTGGCATAGTCAATTTTTGGTCAAGTGTGTGTTGTCCATAAAAATGAATTTAATTGGTAAAAATTTTTTTTAGTGCTAATCGGCTCAGTTTCATGAAGGAATCATTTCATTGTAAGGGACGAAAAAAATCGAGACTCTTGAAATTGGTCAAATTTCATAAAATATTTATCATACAAAATTAATAATGCAAATTTGTTTTAATGCCAATAGACTCAGTTTCTTATAAGAATGATTTTATGGTATGGGACGAAAAAATCGGGACGGCAGAAGTTGAAACCGTTTTTCGTCCCGCATGATGAAATGATTCCTTCATGAAACTGAGTCGATTGGCACTTAAAAAATTCAGTCGTATTCATTTTTACGGACAATGCTTGACCACAAAACTGATTATCCCAAAATTGTTTTCACAAAAAAGACTTAGAGGTTCCTAAGACAGTTTCCTTGTATTTTTTATGGTTTCGGATTTCCCCTTAACGTCCCATTAAAAAAAACACTCTGTTATAAAAATCAATGATTACTATAATCGTGAGTAAATTATAATGAATATTTTTAAGTTTTCTTTAGATTTCATTTATCGTAAAGATAGCCAGAATAATACCTAATTGGCAAATTTCTTGACATAGATGTTTAATTTCTTATCTGGAAGGAAAATGGAAATTTTAAAAATAAATGCTAAAGAATCATTCTACAGCAAAAACTAACAAAAACTAATCCTTAGATTCTATACTATTAACTTCAAGTCACAATAATGACAACAAAGCAAAAAATCAAAGGGTCCTTAATTGACATTGCATGTGCATCAGCGCTAGGTAGTTACATTAACAAAGACATATTCAGGTAAAACGTTGAAACGGACTAACGGCATACCGTAGTATTGTGTATCATTTAATGCAACTACCAAAAATGATTATCGCAAAATGTTGTGCTTCCAAAACGAAGCCTAGAAAAAAAAAATCTAAAATAAATTATTAAAAA
Organism: Hyposmocoma kahamanoa; assembly: GCF_003589595.1. Taxonomy (NCBI): domain Eukaryota; kingdom Metazoa; phylum Arthropoda; class Insecta; order Lepidoptera; family Cosmopterigidae; genus Hyposmocoma; species Hyposmocoma kahamanoa. The sequence goes on along the minus strand of NW_020653212.1, from coordinate 4,875 downwards.
TTACATGAATCCCAATTAGAGGTCGCAAAATATTAGAAAAAATAAAATTTTGTAGTATTTTCATAATAATTGCAATAACGATGCCAACGTCCTTCTAAAAAATCATCAGTCTGTGATTCTGAATCAATCATGTTTGCTTCTCGGGTTTCAGTTTGAATTTCTACATTATTTGTAACCGCTTCTTCTGTCTGAATTTGTACGGTTTTAACTTGTCTATCAACTTGGGTTTGAGTATCGATATTGGTTTTAGGCATTTCTTCAGTTTGTGTACCTACATTTACAAGAAAAACCATACGACCCCAGTCTGCACAAATGCAGGTTTATGTTGCTTAACAATTTCATTAGTCTGTGTGTTAACACTTTTGAATATTTTCATAGAATTTTCCGGAAGACTGAAGGCTCTTTTGAGTACTATTCTTGATTTTTCATTTTCATTTATAGAAATTCTTTCCATGGCACTGATTCTTGGAAAATAGTCATTAATAATTGAAGTTTCTCTTGCATCTATGCCATTATTTGAATTCCTAATGCTTTCGAATGATAAGCGTATTGCAGTGTTGAAATCTGGCACAGATGAATCAGCGTTAGGCGATGAAGATTGACGTTCTATGGACAGTCTTTGTGATGACGTGTGTACACTTCTCATAACTTCGATTTCAGGATCAGGATGTTCAAGATTTTCGCGACGAATATTGTGGACTTCTTCAACGTCGTTTGTATTTTCATGAAACGTGCGATTTTTTTCTGCTTCCCTTCCTGAAATTATAGTTTTCATCTTAACATGACGTCTTAAACTAAAACTAGTGTACTTTCACGACAAAGGTTTGTTAGATTTATATAAAAAGGTAAAAGTAAAATAACATTTCCACATTTGTGCGTCATAATGTTTGCTTGCACTGTACAGCACATAATATCATCAGAGCCATTTTCAGCGGCAAGATAGGCGCTACGGCAGTAAGCCGACTAATTGCCGCTTTTTAGCCAGACCTAATAAATAAACCTTTAAAAATAAAGAATAAACTTTTGCTTCTACTGGAAAAGTAACACACGACAAGAGAGAGAGGTATCAGAGAGCCCCAACATCAAAATAAACTATAAGCCGCTGTATAGTGCGAGCGCCACAATTAGAGGGATATTGTAAATTGTTCGTCAAGATTTAATTAGTATGATATATAGTGTTATAATATAAGTTTATTTATAAATTCTTACTTTTGGTATTATTGTGCTGAATATCATCTTCATGATCTTTTGAAGCGTCTTGATCCAAAACCATGTGCACTTCAGCTATTGTTTCTAAGAGGTTAGATTCTTCTCTGGGCGTCAATGAAGCTATGAGACGCTCGCTTTCGTCACTTGTACTCTCATTTAAGTGATGACTTATGTCTGGTATTCTAGTTTGTATAAGTGGCGATTTTGGAGCAGGCGGGTATTCTACAGAACAAGATTTAGTTATATATCCTGTGAGACTTTGTAAATTTACAGGAATAATGCAACTGTCATCTGAATTATAGCTTAGTTCACTGTTTTTTTCTTTGTCGTCTACTTTAGTACTACTTTCGTCATCAGACGATTTCGAATATTGTAAACGCTCAAGTATTTCAGTAGCATCACTGTCAATGACATCGCATCGTGAATTTGAGTTTATGTCCGTACCAGAGCTGCTAGCTTCGGAAGAGCCATCACAACGATATTTCAGTTGTTGACTGACTCTTGAGTCTCCATCTTTATTTGTACTCAGGTGATTTTCAACATTGTCTCTTTCAGCAACATGTTGATTTCCGTCACTGAAATCATTGTTTTTAACATCAAACTCTCTAATATTATTACCAGCAGGCTGCAAATCATCAAAACTCAGACTTTGGTTTTCAACACTGTAAATTTCTTGCCGCCGGTTTTCGAACTTCATGAAACTAATATCTTCTTCATAATTTACATCATCTGCATCGAATTCAACTAAAGATTCATTAAAACTGCTAGCGTCATCGTCAACTTCTTCTTTTAGAATGTGCTTTTTGTAATATCTCATTATCTTTTTAGAGAATTTATCGTAATATTCGTCGGTTTCGTCGTCGTGGTGTCGTTTATAAACTCTTTCTATGATCAAATCGGGAAGTGGACGTTCAGCTTCTAGTTGAGCTGTGACGTCTGCAGTGGAAGGTGTTTCAGCAGGTTCTTCACGTATTGGGGATAATGCTGGAAGTAATATAATAATAACGCATACATTCAACATAGCCCCGTACTAGGCAAACCCTGTGTCGCGGGTGCCATGGACACACACATATAACAACACAAATTACACTCAAACTCACAAGAGAAACAAATATAGGCCATACAAATATCTCTCCCGGTCCGGAAATCGAACCTGGGACCTCTGCGTGGTAGTCATGGCAACCGTTTGGCCACTGAGGCAGTATACGTAATATACGTAAATAATAAATGTATTAATGATCACACACACCAAAACTCTAATGACCTTGTTTGTAGTCCAAACGACGGCCATCCATGTAGGTGCAAACTTGATATAATTACGTTCTTTTATTTCAAATATCGTGGAAAAAAATTGGGGTGATACTCACCCGAGGGAAATGCAATCATAGACCTAATTAAATACGCTTTTCTCCGCTCCCATTCCACTTGTCCTTCATAGCGCAACATTTTAATAAAGAACACTTGACGACGACTTATTAACGAAGTCAGCGAAAATTAAAAGTTTATCGCATATTGTTCTTCTACCCTCGTTTTATTGTATCGCATTTAGCATCATGGTTGTTGGCAACCTTTACCGTAAGTGAGATAGCAAAAATTTTTGCGATGATGGTTTCGGCTGTCAACCAGCTAATGTTTTCATAGAAAATTATTGTAGATTTCCTTAGAGGATGGAATAGATTTTCGATGACACCGTTAATTTTGTAATATAAATTGGAACACACGTTCTAAAAACTATGGTGGTGTATTATATAAATCTGTCAAAAAAATTGCTACAAGAACTCAAGTTGCAGCTGTCATTTCAAAATAATGGTTTTCCAAATCGATAGAGCTTTTCCTTCGTATTATTCTGGAAATTATTTGATTCCTGCTTTAATTTAATACGGGTACTAACATAACATCCCTCAATTAACAATCATTTTTTATTTTGAATGTATTATAAATGTAAATTAGTGTAAAACAGGGACAATGTAGGGCTTGGAAATGAGTTATGCATGAGCGGTTGTTTATTCCGGATATATTAGTTTTGGTTGTTGTTTGGTGTTAAAATGATGTGAAATGGATCTTTCTCCGGACGAGGATAACTTCCAGGGGCGGCTACTGCATCAGGTAAGGCTGTGATTGAGATTGTAAGTCGTGTATCATTTTCGCTTGAAAATGTGATAAAATTGGATTATACGCAGCCTTATGCAAGTTATTTACGGCCGATGGGCGGCGCAGATGTAATTCGAGGTCGGTACCGACATCAGAATGCTGTCGCAACCCTTCCTTTGTTGTCTAATTTTTTATTTTGTGTTGGTAGAAGTTTTTTTTTATAACTTGCAGACAATAATTGAGGCTCATAAATATGTATATGTATTTTACGTTTAGGGAAATTCTCATGTAAATTTGCAAAATGTAGGCTAATACAACATACAGAGTGTCTCAAAACTCATCCAGTGGGGCTCTGTTGTGCTAGTCTTACAGGGTGTTGCCCAGTTTGTAACCCAGAAAAAATATATTAGAAAAATGGCAATCTTTTTTGTGAAATGAGCATTCTATTGAAGTTCTGGAAAAATAAGTCCTGTACTCCAATTATAGTTACTATGATTACAATTTTGCAAATTTTACTATTCCTTTACTCTATTTTTGTAACAATAGCCCAAATAACTCCGCTAATGCACACCATGCCAAGGAAAGCTCAAAGCGTTGAAGCTTCAGAACAAAAATAAGTGTTATTTATGTATGTAATTTTTTTTCTGGAATGTAACTTTGAGAACTCATACTGTAAAAAAGTCTACCTGGACCACTGTGGCAACTCATTACAAAACATTCTAAAATGGTATACTTGAATTCTGGCTCTTAAAAGAACTCCAAATTTGTCTAACAGAAACTAATTTTAAAAGATTATGTTTTCTGAGTGAAATAGCTTTCAGTCCCTCTTACCCATATTTAGGTTTCAGATTCATATATTTAGAGTGAGAGTGACTGGCAATGGTAAGTATGAGAGAAACAGACAGTTGCAAAACCTTCAATTTCTCAACAAATATAGAAATTTAAATGAAACTGATTGTTATATTATTATAATATTACTACAGATTGAAACAGTGAGTCGCTCGTTTGGTGCTACGTTGATGTAATGGGAAATTTTAGCTAAATTGATTTAAGTATGTGAAAACATCTGTAACAAGTGCTTATTTACGATTGGAGGAAAATCAGCAGAAATGTTAAATTTATGTGTATTGTAAAAATACACAGAGTTTTGTAGTTTTTTCACATGTCATAAGTTTGAAATAAACTAAAAAATCAATTAAAATCTATCTCCTGTAACATTACAAGATGTACAATTGCATCAGTGTAACACCAAATGAGAGAAGTGCTCAAACCGTTTTCCTCCAGCATCAATACATGCACAGCAATTACTTAAAAATGGCCTTTTCAACAATCATACATATTGATGTAAATTCATCTGTTCTACAGCTTCTATGACTCTTTGTTCTAGTTTGGCAAAGAACTTTCTACAAAACTATCTGCCAGGTCAATAGATCTGGCAAATGGTTTGTTCTAAAAAGAAGATGTGCCACTCTACATATTTTGTAGCAAAAGTGGTATCAACTCGATGGGTGCCCTGTTCATTATACCAGACCAGTGAGAATAGTCTCACTATGGGTATAGACCTTAACCAAGAGT
>NW_020653211.1:0-11135 GCF_003589595.1 Hyposmocoma kahamanoa | reverse complement strand
CAAAGGCATTAATAACCTTCCCATTAGATGGCAGCAATGTATAGATAGTAATGGCAACTATTTTGATTAAATAAATTTGTTAAAAATTTAAAAAATAAACAATTTAGATTATCAGTACAAATCGGCAATTTCATACTTTAACCCCTATTATTTTATTTTTGTGGTTTCCATAGTCTAGTGTCAAGCATAGATAAATGTCAAGTCAAGTCAACTGCGTTCCTTTTCCCAATTATACGTTCTAAACATGTTTTCATTCAACATAATGAAAAAATATAATTCGATTATTCGCTCATTTTATGTTCTACGTTTAGATATGTATATCTTTTGAAGTTTTATTTAGCGTGAATCATAAAATAAAATTTTATTGCTTAACCCTTTCAGTCCGGCTGGGATGCAACGTTAAGACTGAAATATTTTTTCGAATTTTCTTCAAAACTTAAGGTATCAAATTGAATGTTAAGAATTTGAAAGGGGGTGGCAAAATTCTTTTCACGGCTGAAAACAGTGTTTTTGAAAATGCAACAATATATCGCAACGATCTTAAAGACTGTGATAATTCAATTGTTCCTCCATATAATTTAAAGGAAATTTTGACTTTTTATAAAATTAATAATAAACCTGTAATTAAATTATTATAATGCTTTATTTTTATAAAAGATCAGCAATCAAATATATTTATTCATTTCCGAGAATGTAAGCATAGTCATAAAATCAAAGTCTTCTTGACTCTCCTCATCTTCAAGATAATCCGCTATTTCGTTGTCTCTAAGCGATTTTTTAGTTATTTTACGCTTTGAAGCCATTCTGTAAAGATGTAATAAAAGAAAAGGAAAAAGCAGCAAGCCAACTCTGAAAAAAATATCTAAGTACCAATAACATTTGCTTATTGCCCAGGAAAATCAAAAATTAAAAATATAAGCCATGCTGAGAAGCCGGGTAATACGCGCAGGATTACTAAGACATGGTGTCCCAATGATATTATGGATACTAATAATTTTATTAGTAAATATTTTTATTTCACTAAAGATAGGTATTATCTTTCTAATTATTTTTGGAAACAGATAGCAGAGTTGCTATCATATTATATTAATAATTCAGCCAAATCATTGACTACCAGACCGGCTGCTTCTATTGAGCAGTCCGTTGACATAGGTCAGTTTACTGACAATAATCATTCTGTTGAAAATAATTCAACTTCTAATTATTTAAATTAATTAATAAGACAACGGAGAGATACTCTTGCAACACAATGACAATAAAAACCAACCTAAAACACATAGAAATAAAATAAATTGTATATTAAATTGTAACTAAAAGAATTAGAAATATAATTATTTATTAACCGTAATAATATTGATATTCTGTGTATTACTGAACACCACTTTCTATCAAAACATCAGTTCATGTTTAGCTTCAACAATCACCAGGTGGCTAGTTCGTTCAGCAGAGAAAAAGCTATTCATGGCGGCTCTTTAATTTTTAATAAAAATAATTTAAAATTTAAAGAACGTACAGATATTGTGAGCCTATCTATTGAGCGGACTATAGAGATATCCTGCATAGAGCTTGAACGGCTTGTTATATTAAGCGTGTATAGACCCCCTCATTCATCTTACGAACTATTTGAAAAAAGATTAGATGAAGTTTTAGGCAAATTAAATAATCCAAATAAATATATTGCTGTTTGTGGTGACTTCAATGTTAACTTATTAGAAGATTCCAGTGCTAGCAGTAGGCTCATATCATTTTTCCAATGTTATAATCTTGTGAATCTTTTCTTGGTGCCCACTGGAATAACTTCTACTACTGCCACTTGCTTAGACAATATTTATACTAATGCCGTACCTAGTAAAAAATCTATTATAAATAAATTAACTTCTGATCACTGCGGTCAATTGGCCACTTTTAATATAGGTAACTGTTGACAAAATGCAAAAAAAGGATATCACATGTGTTCCGATAAATAATGGTCGACTTAAAGCTTATAGAAATAATGTAATGCTTAAACTAACTGAACTTCCGTACGTTAACGATCCCAATAAATTGTATAATTCAGTTTTCAACATAGTCAAAAGTGAACGTGATAACGTTTTTAGGTCCAAAATCATAACTATTAATAATTCATTGAAATTTAGTGATTGGGCGACTGTGGGAATTCACAAAAGTAGACAAAGACTATATGATCTTTACGATGAAAGGACTTATAACACTAGTAACAGTTTTAATGATTTTGTTAGGAAATATTCGAAAATGTTTAAACGTGTTTGTGTTGCAGCCAAAGCAACGTTTATAAATAATAAAATAAAAAGCAGTGCGAATGTAGTAAAAACGACTTGGAATATTATAAACAGCGAAACTGGAAGGGTCTAACCTCGTAACTTAGATTTTCAACTAAGATTTAATGACAAAATTGTAAACACAGACGCAGAAGTTGCTAAAATATTTGAAAATTTTTTTACTGACATTCCAATTTTGACTACTAAGTCGTTAAATTCATCTCCCACCGCCGCTGAATCCTTACTAAAAGAAAATAATGCAGTTAGTATCACTAATTTAAGGTTCCGTCATGTATTTCCAAACGATATTGTTAAAGCCTTTAAGTCTATAAACATAAAAAATACTGCTGATCTTGATGGTCTTTCAGTCAGAGTAATTAGTTCTATAGTTGATTGTATTGCGCCTTATTTAGCCTGTGTCTTTAATAAATGTGTTGATGATGGTGTCTTTCCTGACCTCATGAAGCAAAGTAAAGTTATTCCACTTTTCAAATCTGGTAGTATTTCTGACCCCACCAATTTCAGACCTATATCAATACTACCAACTCTCAGTAAAATATTTGAAAAAATTATTCTAAATCAAATGTGTGCACATTTTTATAGTAATAACTTAATGTCTCCTAAACAATTTGGTTTCACTCGGGGTCGCTCTACAACCGATGCTGGTGTCGAGTTGATTAATCATATATTTGATGCATGGGAAGTCTCACATGACGCTATTGGTGTATTCTGTGACCTTTCCAAAGCTTTTGATTGTGTGCACCATGATACACTGGTCAGGAAACTTCGCCATTATTGTGTGGCGGGACGTGAGCTCGACCTTCTAAAATCGTGTTTGCGTGGTAGGGTACAGAGGGTCTGGAGGGAGAGTCCCCACATAACCCCTGAGTCTCCCTGGGCTCAGGGGTATCCATAAAGATTTCCCCCCAGTCAAAAAAAAAAAAGGGGTACAGAGGGTCGATGTTAACGGTACGAGATCGTCAGGATCTGCAATTAGCATGGGTATCCCTCAAGGTTCAAATCTAGGCCCATTTTTATTTTTAGTTTATATTAATGACTTACCTAGCCTTATGGAGGGTATAAAACATGAGCTAGTATTGTTTGCTGATGATACATCCTTATTATTTAAAGTTAAAAGGCACCAATGTTCCTACGACGATGTGAACAATGCTATATCTAAAGTAGTTCATTGGTTTGCTGTTAATAACCTACTTCTTAATGAGAAAAAAACAAATTGTGTGAAATTTACATTACCCAATGTTAGAGAGACGGTTACAAACATTGTAGTTAGAAACGAAAAATTGAATCTTGTGGAAACAGTTGTATTTCTAGGTATAACGTTAGATGCTAAATTGCAATGGGGTCCCCATATAAGTAAGTTATCAAAACGGCTCGGCTCTGCAGTGTACGCGATTAAAAAAATAAGGAAACTTTCAGACGTCGAAACCGCTAGATTGGTTTACTTCAGCTACTTTCACAGTCTAATGACATACGGCATTTTGCTTTGGGGTAATGCCGCCGATATCAATAGAATCTTTGTCCTGCAGAAACGTGCAGTTACGGCAATTTACAATCTGGGCCCCAAAGTATCTCTGAGAGATAAGTTTAAGGAAATTAACATTCTTACACTAGCCTCACAGTACATTTATGAAAATGTAATTTATGTTAAAAGGAATAGTAATTTATTTATGAAAAATAGTGACAGACATAACATTAATACGAGGAATAGAATTAAACTAGCTTTTCTTGATAGTCGTCTTCACAAAGTCAAAAAATCATTTAAGGGGCAATGTATACGCTTCTATAACAAGATTCCGGTTGATATACAAAATTTGCCTTTCACGAGGTTTAAAACTAAAGTGAAACAAAAACTTTATACTAAAGGTTATTATACAACTTCTGCGTACTTGTATGACAAAAATCCGTGGTAGTAACCCGTTTAGCTCATGGAGGTAGTCTCGATCTCTGATGTTTCAAATAAAAAAAAAATATTGTAAATGTTATTTACAAAGAGCAACCCCTAGAGTTTCTTGCTCATTCTTCTCAGGGGAATCTGCCTTACGAATGAGCGGTAGAGTTTAACTATTGTGACGATTTCAAGTGTAATAATGCTTACCTATGAAATAAAGATTATTTTAAATTTTGAATTTGAATTTGAATTAGTAGTTCCAACATATAATGCAAGTATTTGTTGTTGTTTAATTACACTAAGAATGAATATAGTTCATACAAGTTTTATATTTTGTAAGCCATTAAACTTTAAATCTATTAGTATTAAGAGAATTGCGTCTTACGTTTGTAACGCTTTAGTTACTTTTGTTTTAAAATAGCATTACTAAGAAAACTATCATGGACTATAAATTATCTAAAAACTGTCTACAAGACCTGTCCTGTCTGTGACTAAATACAAAGGGTCTTGTAGCATTCTAGAAGGGTTAATTGAGAAAAAAAAATAAGAATCACTCTTAACACTACCTGCAGATAATTTCTCAAAGCACTCTTGTGATCTACTAATAAAGTTGTGCCCACTTTTACTTTAAATTATCTAGAAACCTTCTTCAAGATATCTTGCGGGAATTTGAACTCTTAAAATGTACAATCGAATTAAATTGTATTAGATACCTTATAGTATATATTTATATATAGATGTGCTGCTTGGGATCATTTAAAGTAATCACAGAATTTTAATGGCTTCAACTACACTTACAACCCAAGTAGAGAGGCAAACCTACACCTCTGCCAAGACTGAAAATTATGAACAATGGTTTATATTTATTTACAATATTAAGGACTTGTGCGATCTTATCATTGGCCGTTAATCCAAACCAACATTCTTCACTCTTTTTGGAGGACCAAAGGAGCCTATCAAAGTAAATGTATGCAGCGTCGCTGCTATTAAACCTGTTGCTATAAAGACATAGAGATATAGTGACGATGATAAGAAATTCAACGAAGAGAAGAGAAAACTTTTGGCCGAAGATATAATCGAAGAGCTTAAGTCACAAAGAAGTTATCACAAAGAATGCTAAACACAAAAAGCAACTTGCCATTCATTATTCTCAAACTGCAAACAAATATTATATTGCGTACGCTCTACCAAACATGGAGGAGCTGGTGTCCCAAATATTGAAATATCGCTTATTTAGCGCAATAGATTTGCAAAGCGCTTATCATCAAGTCCCTATTTTGCCTGAAGAACTTTATGTTACGGCTTTCGAAACGCTGGGAAATCTCTACCAATTCCAACGCATTCTATTTGGTGTTACAAACGGCGTCTCACTCTCAAGTTTGCAAAGTACTATTGATGGAGTAATTCGAAAGGAACTCTCGTAGGAACTTACGCTTATCTCGATGATGTTACAGTTTCTGGTAAACCTGAATAGGAACATGGTGAAAATCTTAAAAGATTCATGGCGGCTGCTCAGAAATATGGCTTAACACTTAACAAAGTAAAGAGTAAGTTCTCACAAAACTACACACAATAAAAAAAAACAAAACAAAACATTCTGGGATACAACTTAAAAACGTAATCAAACCACATCGACATCATAACTTAGGTTATGATGTCGATGTCAAACCATTACTAAGCTTACCGCCACCTTCTGATCTGTCATCACTAAAAAGAGTGATATAGGAATGTTCGTACACTACAGCAGGTGGATTCCGAATTTTTCAGAAAGATTTCATGATCAAACTTTCTCATGCAAAGACATTTCCATTAATCATAATCTAGTCAAAAGCTTCTCAGAACTTAAATCGTACAAGGTCAAGTCAGCTATTCATGCTATTGACCATAACGCTATATTTACTGTGGAAACAGATGCGTCAAATGATTCTATCGCAACAACTTTGTCTCAAGCTTCTCGGCCAGTGGCTTTCTTTCCCAGAATGCTAAACAAAAGTGAACATAATGACTCGGTTATTGAAAAAGAAGCTTACGCTACTTACGCTATCGTGGAATCGCTAAAGAAATGGTGGCATTATCTTATTGACAAACCATTTCGACTTATGACAGTCATCACGGACCAAAAATCTGTATCTTTCATGTTTGACAACAAACAAACAAGCAAAGTCAAGAACGAAAAAATAGAACACTGGCGTCTGGAACTAGGTTAGAGGATGGAAAAAAAAATAATATTGCTGACGCACTGTCAAGAGTATGCGGCTCAGTATCGACGAGAACTGAAAACTATACTCATTGCACGAACACCTGTCATCCTGGTATAACTCGAATGACTCATTGGATTAAATCTACTTTATTCTTCTGAAGAAATAAAAAATATGGCTAATTTCCGTCGAATTTGCTCCGAAATAAAGCCAATCGATCCAGTTTTGATAAGATCGCCAACGGAGAGATTGTGTATTGACCAGTACCTTCTCATTCAAGGAATAAGTACATTCTTACAGTGATACACATATACCCTCGTTCGATGTGAGTTCCACGACAGTAATTAAACATTTAAATTACATTTTTATGCTATTTGGTATGCCATCTTATCTTTATTCAGACGGAGGAACCTGTTTTATATCATCGTATGGAGTATCTATACCCACTTGGCTAACACAATCCGAACGAGTGTTAATGCGAAAATTTAATCGTACCAATAGGTAAATATCAACCATTGTAGAGGAGGTAACTTTACTCTGCTCAGCCATACCATTCTTGACGAAACCTTAAATAGTCAGCACCCTTACGAAACCTCACGCAGATACCGAACCAGAGGTTCGAAAATCGACAAGATGTCGTCCCCCGGTTCGCTGCGCGATTATTTCTTAGACCGTAGAATGTGGTGATCGGAACTCTTTAGGGTTTTTTCTGATCTTCTATTTCGTCATAATGTGATGTTGCTAAGATAGTGTTATTTTTCATTTTGTGAAATATGTCTTGTGGAACAAAATCGTATTTGGCAAAGGTTTTATCTAATTTATCACTCTGTATTACAGCCGCGTTGTTATCTACATCTTTTTTGCCACATAGAATCATATTTATGGTTTTACAATAAGTAAACATAGAAAACGCTCGGAATTACTTTAGTCTTTTATCAGAGTACCTATCTGTCTCCATAACCAGAACAAATACTCGACGCAAACAGGAAGCGCAAGGGCTCAACTCTAGCCTTATTCAGAGTGGCTCAAGGCGGTGGGCGTCTGTTTGCGAGTTCGACGTGTGGTTCTACCCGCTCGTAGCCGCTTCGGCACTGTGAAAGGGTACTTTTTCAATTTGGCATCATTTTAGGACTTTTTATTGAATTGCACGGTAAAATGTTTTTAGATTGTACACCCTGACTATAGTTTAAAGGACAAAGCAAAGAACATAACCACTTGAAAGTTATTGAAGTGTAGCACTTATTTATTATACAATCATTATCACAATAACAACACAGCCATAATAAAATTATAAAACAAAACAACATAATATTATAGCACATTAAATACATGCATACCTTTACATTAACTTTAGGAAGATATATTATAGCTTTGGTAGATTACCATTGTAACAGACTTTATAAGTAAAAGCTGTAACGTTACTTTTCAGTCCCGCATTCATGGTTGAAGCAGAATATCTAAATTAATAAGTACCTACTTCAAGTCTTCACAAAATGGCGAAAGCCTATTAAAAGCTATATTGTCAGTCTTTGCATTATAAAGCTATAAAAGACATAACCATGGGCTGTGGAATATGCAAGAAAGCATGAAAAATTGACCTTCGTACATACATTAAACGTAGAAATACCTTGTATATACATAGTTATTGCCAATATTTTGGCATAACATTACTACAATAATATATTTACTATAATACATTGTATTAGACACCAATCGACACCATTAATGGAGATTGATTTAGTCAATGTATCGTGGTCAAGAACGTTCTAATTGTTATCTTCCGAGGTCTTGATAGGTTTATAGACACGTCCAGAATTCAGGAAACGTTCCTCGTCTTTCTCCAGCATGATTTGCTTGTGTCTGCTGTGCACGACTATTATGCAGTACACCGATATACCTGGAATCATACATGATGAAAATAATAAATATGATAAGGTTTTTTTGAGAAGACAGAACACTTTCTCTGAAAAATAAACACTTTTTCTCTTACTTAGTATTTTTCATTATGGTAGAATTGTGTAACTTAGAAGAATAATAAATGTCAAATTTGTTTTTAGCATTTTTTTGTATCTGAGAGTGGCACTTTCAAGAATGGAGTTACCAAAAACCATGAACCTACATCACACTCCTGGGCACATATCTTAGAGGATGGAAAAAAAATCCATAATCTAAGGCACTTAGACAATTTATGATTTATAGATTTTAAGACTTTCGTGGTTATTCACTAAATGATTATCACTAGTATCGGGTTTCTTACCACTGTGTGAAAAAAGTGAGTGACAATGGTAACGCCACAACAAATCGCGATGAAGGTAGGCGTCGACAGCGCAAGAGGGTAGACAGATATGTCTGCTCATAAAGCTGTCATCTGCCGCCGTCCAGTCAACCCGTGACCATGGAGCGTGCAACCGTTCCGAAATATCGGGAAAATAAAAAGAAGTCATACCGTGGTAAGAAACCCGATACCTACTATGATAATCATTTAACGTGATAAACGTGATAATCATTTAATTTATGATTTTTTCGTCCTAATCCATGCGGGACTTCTAATCAATCTCTCTAAAGAGATTTTATTAACCCCTTATACATGCAGATTTCCTCACGGTATTTATAATTATATATATACTTACCTACATATATTTCTAAATATATAAGATATAGGTATTACTATTATAAACTGAAAATGAATCGGAAAAGAAAAAAGATTTTAAATACTGACATGCCCTGGCGAAATGCACGGCGATGACAGCGGTCTCTATCTCTAGCAACTCGCCGGTGTCTTGTAGGATGAGGCTCAAGCCTGTGAGGCTGATCATAAACACGAGCGCTGTAAGGATGCCCGTCAAAATAGTCCACGGGAGGGTCAGGTACGACAGTTTCTGAAAGGTTTCGACATTCTCTATTCACTAGAACGTTTTCGAAAAATTAAAAAAAAGATGCATGTGTTAACAAAATTAGATACATTTAAAAAAGTAACAAGCAGTAAAGTTTGGAACATGTTAAGTATCGCGGAGGAATTATTTACATAATTATTGAGTGGCTGTGTATTCATCTAAACAACGATATCTTAGTACTTGCGTACTTACAACAAATTGTTCCATATTTCTATTGCATATACATTGTAGTAGCCTCCTTACCTACTTGGTAGGATTAGAAATACCTTGCTTTGTTAAAATGATTATACACATTTACATACAAAAGCACACATTTTATTACCTTATATGCGGCAACGACCAGCAGAACAGAAAACAGAAATTGAATTCCGTTAACAACGGCCGCTACGATGTACAGCACGTATTTGTGAATTGACACTACACCATTTTCACTTAATGGTGCTAGTGTCACCAGCAACGAGTACGCTGCTAACTCTAGCAAGGCCCAAAACTGAAAGAAAATGTTGGATACTGGTCACATTGTTCATACATTAATACGCAAAGCAAATAATTCCAATTTTGTTTTTGCTCAGAAATAAAGTAAGGCGCCTAAATTTTTAAAACTATTATTAATGTTTACATAAAATTATTTCTGATTATTTTACTCGTACAAGGTTCAACCTAGCACTGATAGATTGTTGTATTCAATAAAAATAATTTCCCAACAAGACGTTGTAATACGACAGTAACAATTTCACAAAACCTTATAATGATCAGCGACCTTGAGACAAAAAATTATAACTAGGTACATAACATCACTACTCACTGAATAAAAATAGCCAATGATAAGTGTACCAATGTGTAGACTACCACAATAACAACACGTCTTCACCATTGGCACGCCCATTCTCACTCGAAATGCACTAGTCTCTAACCTATTTCATGTGAAAACTGTGCTCAATAAATAAAATCTATTTCGATGGATGACGCCTGTCGCGTGTGCGCAGTATCGACGGTGTATTATCACTGGTGGTAATGATTTTGCTGAGATAACAGTTAGGAAACTTTCGATGTTTTGTTTTGCGATTCCTTATCTTAGCTAAATTTGATACGGGAAATTCATGGAACGCACTGAACATTTTGATGATACATTACCTTAGACATAAGAAAACTATTCAGTTGCATACATAATAAATATCGCTAGAAGTTAGAAATAAGGCCTTATTATTAATTTTAATAAGAGAGAGAGGTTTAAAGATTCTACGAATGAAATTAGTCGGTAACTTTTTTGCTTAAAAAGGACTATTTTAAAATTTCACGTGTATTTGTGATACAGTACAAATTATGTATTTGTTACAAGTAAGTAGTAGTTCGTGTGTGTCTTTATTACAAGGGCACAAACTCTTGGGCATCATTCATAGAAATAAAAAAAAAATAATAACTATTTTTTTTATGTATAACATAACATGAATAACATGAAGTGACAAGATGAACAAGTCCTGCGCCTAATGGTAAGCTACACGCCTGTCCATAACAGTTACAGTGCCACTCAAAGCTTTAAATTGCAAAGATCTGAGGGGCACCGCCACTGCGCCCGTCACCCTGAGACATAAGTTGACAAGTCCCATGTGCCTGTAATTTCACCAGCATGCTTACTTACCCTTCAAAACCGGAACACAGTAATGCTGACATTACTGCTTAGCGGCAGAAATACGCACACTATTACTAACTAGTTTTTAATGTAGTTTACGTAACGATTAAAACAAAATTAGTATAAATAGATGGAACTGGTTTAATGAAAATATTTTTATCGACATATGAGTAGGAAGTTTTTATCATTCTTGACATATTCTTTACTTTGTAAAATTCTAGTTAAAAT
>NW_020653210.1:0-39674 GCF_003589595.1 Hyposmocoma kahamanoa | reverse complement strand
TCCTTGTGGAATGTGATGTTAGTATCTATTTTATGTTTGTCTGACGTATTTTTACACTCATTTACCGCACATTTCGTCATTTTTAGCTAAAATTCTGGAGCTGTTCGCGGTGCAAGTTGACCTTGAGCACTGACGGCCTGTCCGCTCGTGTAGGCCCATTGGGAGCGCTTCAATTTGCCTCACTTAGTGTGTGCGGACTAGGTTTCTATGCGTTATTATTCTAAGGTCATTATCTTTCTTTTTTCATCGAAAGAAAAAGTTAGATGCAATGACAATCAATTGTCAAGTTCGAGTTTCAAAAATCTTTTCCACCCTAGCGTGCAAAAAACGCTTTTGCCCGCGGAGTTCTAATGAGAAAGAAAGCATTTCTGAGCTAGTGAGGTGAAAAGTGTATTTCACTTTGACTTTTATCTTCTTACCTGAAATAAAGGATATCAAAAGCTCCTCCATTCGAAAATGTTAACAAAAAATAGTTTTATGTAAATGATGTCCCTACGATAGTTTCGTTTTAGCTGAATTGCAATTGGCGTAGGCGTGTCGACGGCCGAGCACGGTTAGACGAAACGTTCCCCGCTCCAAATTATTTGGGTGGAAAAGCAAACGGCAAGCGTGCAGGTTAAACAAAATGACTTGGGAGCCCGAACTACACCTCGTGAAATTATACGGGTTAACATACTTTTTTTAACCGCTGTATTAACATATCGCACTACTTTGTTGTAAAAAGACCATATTACATAACACTGCAGAGGGTTACCGAAGTAAAGGACTTAGGAGTTCGTTTTACGGCAGAGTTGAATTTAGTATTTGTAAAAACGCATATAGAAAATTTGGTATTCATTCTTCGTACAGTTAATGGTTTTACAAATATGAAGGCAATAGAGGCATTGTACAATACCTTGCTTAGAAGCCATCTCGAATGTAATGAACTTATTTGGGCTCCCAGTGCAATTAAATATAATGTAATGTTGGAACGCATAGAAAACTAATTTACAAGATATTTATATTTAAGGCTATACGGGATATTTCCTTTATAACTTTTGAAGTATCCTAACTTATTTATTCTGGGTATGGTGGACAACGAAGTGGAGGTACGGAGGGAATGAGCATTGGTTTTGTATGTGTTTCAATTGTTAAGAGGCAAGACATGCAATGCAGAGGTTTCGACTCGTGTGGGTCTTTGCGTTCTTGATGGGTTGTGGGGCGCCGGTCTCAGTTGTGGGAGAAGCAACTGGTTGGACAGGGCACCATTGATACGAGGGATGAGGACTTTGAAGGTTATTGATAGGGTAAATTGACCTATTTTCCAGTTCTCTGTGTGAGTACAATAAAATAGCTTTATTATTCTATATGTTATGAATATAACATCAGTTTGTAATTTAATATATAATATAATTTTAGTAGACACAATAGAATTTTTGAATATCATGTTAACGTTTGTAAATTATGTTGAACATGTGTTAATTTTGGCTACTTTATTGGATTAGGTTAGTCCTGTAATGATAGTTGCTGGCTTATCTATGTAAAATAAATAAATAAATATCTGAATGATGAAATTAATTTTTATTGCATTGAGTTAAATTGAATTGGATTAAATTGAATTGGTTAGAATTTTAATTGAATTAAATTGGTTTTGTTTTGGGTTTTTAAGAGTGGCGTCCCTGTCCCTATCCTGGCGGAATACCATCGTCGCGGGCAGCCGCGTCATTTATGCTGAGTCAGCGCCTTGTCATTGCCATAGCTTCCAAGAGAGATACTAGTAGAATATATTACTGTATTACGTCTAAGTTAATGTCTGTATCATGTGTCTGTGTATGTATTTGTCATGGTGGTGAATAAAGATTTTATCTATCTATCTTTCTATCTATCTATCTGCATAATGGTAACTTTTCAGGAGACAGGTTTAAACATTCTACGAACGGAATTAAAGTGCAGGGCGAATTTTTTTCAGATTAAAGCGTGTTCGATTCCCGCGTGTTGCTAGAAATTTTCGAAAATCTATGAATGCAGTTTTATTTCTTTTAAAAAATAAAGGAATGTTTCCTTTAAGTAAAAATTTCTATCTCCAGTATTTAGAGTACTATCTATATATATAGTAAAATAATAATAAAAAACAGCTTATGTTCCGTTGCCACTGTATCCGTCACCCTGAGGGTGACGGATACAGTGGCAGCGCCCCTCATAGATTTTTGTGATTTAAAGTTCTGACTCAGAGGCACTACAACTGTTATGGACGGGCGTGTCGCTTATTACCAGGCGCACGATTTATTCGTCCCGTCACTTGACATTAAAATATAAAGATAAAGATAAATTTATTCTGTATAAAAAGTTAACCTAAACACATGAATCTTATTAAATAACCTTTTATATACATGTATGCGCCATACTATCGCAGACAGTGATATTTTCTATGTTAACGTGACTTTAATTAAGGTAGGTAGTGCAAGTTAATTTGGGTGATATTTAAACCAAGTGAAATTAATTAAATTTTTATTAAACTGATATGCAATTATTTTTTGTGAAATTACTCCACTAGTTTGTTATAATTATTAATACAAAGATCGAACACTCAGAAAATATTCCTTCGATCCGGTCGGATTCGAATCGACGTCTTCTTGCATACCGTGCCAGACGCTATTCCAACTAAGCCACGAAACGAACCAACGGACCTCACGAATTTCTCTATGTGCTTGCGTTGTGTCTTTGTACTTGATCTTTCAACGACTTTTTAGTCGTAGCGCCATCTATGAGAAATCTATGACAGATTTATCACCCAGTTTTATCAACAGTTTTATCACCAGATTTATCACACGTCTGGCACGGTATGCAAGAAGACGTCTCGGTTCGAATCCGACCGGATCAAAGGAATTTTTTCTGAGTGTTTTTTCTGAGTGTTCGATCTTTGTATTAATAATTATAACTAAGTGAAATTGTTTACTTGTAGCTAGGTATCCAAATCGGTGATCATAGCATAGTGATTAGTCAACATATTTTATTCAATATCGTCGCCTTACTTCCTCAAACTCGCATCTTAAAGCACAAAGTTACTGGAATGCAAAAAATGGATTGTATATACAAATGTTGCAGGCTGACTTCACATCACATTCCTTCATATTCACACACTGGCTTTTAGTTATTCTTAAAGTAATGCATTCCAATTGACACCCTTGATAAGAAAGAAACAAATAGAAAGTTTTGCCATCTCATGACCAATCGCTCTTTATATGAGTTTGAGAAGCATCGATTGTAAGTAGCTTTTGTTTTTAAGGCTAGTTTTGTGACCTTGGAGAATAATGAGATTTATTAGATTCGACTATTATATCGACTCATCCGTAGAACAAAGATAAATGTGTAAGACTACTTGTTCTCATGATACAGTACATTTCGTTCGTTCCTTCTTCGCTGTGGATATCACATCGACAGTTGTTCGATTTTATATTCCCGAAACGAAATAAGGTATATAAATTATCGAAATACCGTTACATAGGCCTTAGTTTGAATAACGAAATTATTCTCGTAACGTATTTATTCTCTTTTCGCTATATAATCACATCGGACTCTGTTCTTCGGAGGAGTCGATATGTTTTTGTATATCCTAAATAGTTGTACAAGTAAAAAACGCATACAGCCGTGATAACAAAGATTAAAAATAAATAATTTCAAAATACTAAGAACGCTGCAGAATTTCAATTTACAAAATTAATTCAGCAAACGTTTAGTTTTTTTTTTCTGTATATACTTATTTCAAGCTTATATGAAATATAAGTCATATTTTTCGAGCTTTAAAACTTTTTGCTTAATCTTAACTTATAAGAGAAGTACAGTGCTATTAAATTAATAATTATAATAACGCCACAAGGGGGTAATATAATGAAAAAGCCTGTAGGCATTATTCAGTACATTACAGCCGATTATGCCTGCATGTTATGGGTCTGTTTACGAGCAAGTGTGATGAAAAGTTTTGAAATATTTATTTTCTTCTACAAACATGGCGTTGAAGTGAAAAGCAAATTGCGGCACGATTTCTCGGTATCACTTAATACCTTAACTTTTCGCTGTTAGCGTCTAACTTATCTAAACAACATAAATCTTGTTTAAACTACCTTAGATATCATTGTTGTTTCAATGTTATCTCCACCGACATAATGTTGTATTATTGTTATCTTATGAGAAAGAATAAAAAAAAAATCTTTAATACAATAATGTTCTTTACAATTTACTTAATTACTTAATATCTATTGCTGCCATCGAATTGTTTTGTAGCAACAAAGCGCCGCTCACGACGCCACCAAAGAGCCTGCGTCCATCGTGGCGCAATCTGTCGTTTATGAAGATGTAGTAAAATGACATTTACTGGGTAACTAGTGTTTGTAAAATTTTAAATATTCGTGTAGTTATTGTCGACAATTTTATCGATGGATTGTTAAAGCAGGTAAATTGCTGAAAGCTGAATTGTGAATGTTGAGACGTTCACTAATTGCGTTATTGTATTCTTTATTAATATTATATTTTTTTATAAAAAAAATTTGGCAGTTGGTCTTTAGCATCGAAATCAATTTTTAGTCATACTCTACTACTAACGTCAGGCGGATTTATTAAAATTCAAATACAAATAAAAAATTTTCAAATATATCTCCTATTTCAATTTTTACACACGTACCTACTGCTAAACTTATTGTGAATGTTCAAAAATTATTAATTGAAATGAACCTGTGCCCAGCAGTTGGGCGAATAAAGGGCTATTTATTCATAAACGTTACCAATATTCAGTCGATAACGAACTGTTATTTTACTCCATCTTCAAAAAAGGCAGACTATAAACGGTATAATGCATCCCAACATCATTTATAATTGCACCCGAATTACCGTTCACAGGGGAAAATATAACTGTAAGATTCCATTTTGATCACATGCCTATTAGAGGGCGACAGGGTATTGATTGCACTCGGGCAACACATGGGCTAGCGCCAGTGCTGCACAAAAGGTTTAAGAGGGCACCGAGCTTCTGGCGCTAATTGATTTTAGGTATTCTATGTGCTCCGTGTGCGTCATACGTTTTTACTGCGTAGTCCTACTAGTAGTACAAAGGGCAACGTTTTTTGTCCGTGGTTCTACCAGTAGGACAACGAGCAAGAAATGATTATGCTGTATGGGCATTGGACCTACTAATCGGGTAGCATAATCACCACCGTCAATATTAATAATGTTACTGATTCTGAGCCAACTACAATTGTTCTTATTGTTGTATTTCGTGCCCATCCAATCCATTAGTCCTACTGGTACAAACACGGACAAAAAACATTGCCCTAGGTACTACTAGTAGGTCTACGGGCAATGAAGGTTTTAAAGCCGCGTTGAGCCCAAGTGACACAACCTCCAAGTCCCACGGCCGAAGCAGGACTAAAGTCAAAACTTTTTTCTTAAATGTGTATTTGTTTTAATTTCCTTCGTATTATTAAAACAAATACACATTTTGAAAACGTACCGAGTACACGTTATAGAAAATATTTAGTTTTGTTATTATTCAAAAACTGATGACCTTCCGTGAACTATTTACGCCGTACTAAGGTTTATTTTGTTTTTTAGAGATTAGTTCGGATTTTTTTTCTATCGAGGAAACTACTACAAGTAATCGTGTTTCTAAAGAGTATGATTTATAGAGTGAAAACTTAAATATCTTGTACATTAATTTAATAACTAAAGTTTTGGTAATAATGATACAGCAAGGGATCAAACGAACGCAATTATGTCGCAATTACGTATCGCTGCCTCGGCGCAGTTTTAAACAAAAAGGTCTTACACGCCAGCCCTTTTTGTTGACTCTTACAAATTTTGAGCTAGCTTCTATACTTGCAAACAAAACACTTTTAAGATAGACGCTTTAACTTTGTTGACAATACATAAAAACTGCTTCAAAAGCACCCGTGCGTAGTGGACGACTGTATGTTTACACAAGTTGCAGTGTAAGAGAAGTCGGAATGAAGTAGGTAGTTTAATCAGTAACTTGGCATAGTTTCTTGTTTTCTTTTGTAACTTATTCAGTGGTTTGGTTTTACAGTAGGCTCGTGTTATTAAATCGTAAGTGCAGGGTAAGATATTGAGTTTTATAGCTTCAGTCAACTGTCTTTTTTTAATACTATCACTTGAGTGTTGGAACCTTACACTCTAATACCAAAAAGAATGTCTATGTATTCTGAATTTTTAACCGACTTCAAAAAAAGGAGGAGACTCTCAATTCGATTGTATGTATTTTTTTGTATGTACGTTACGCGATAACTCCGGTGTTTGTGAACCGATTTTCATGATTATTTTTTTGTTAGAAAGAGGGTACCTCCATAGCAGTCCCATTTAATTTTAAAGAAAATTATCCACCTCTAAGGGTGGCTGCTCAGGCATGAAGATTCATTTTTATAAATAGCGCCTAAATTTTATTATAAGGAGCAATTATTTTAATGGTTGATGATTTGAATGGCTCTCAATGTACTTTGAGTAGTGAGAGCCGATTTTTATTATCTCCTGTGTCAAGTCCCGTATAGTGGCGAAATAGGGGATGAATCCGGGGTTGCACTTTCCGGTAACCGATTTCAATAAAACTTGGTAATTATATGTAATTCCACGTACTTTTGAGGTCGGTTTTTTATTACTCTGTACTGAGTTTATTTAAAAAGGTTATTCGAAAGTTATTAATTGCGAACGAATGAATTATTAAAAATATAAATAATTTTTGTAATGTTACAATTATGTTTGCAATTATTTTAGTAGAAGACACAAAGTATAAATGTATTTTTTTTATATGCAAGTGATGACACGAACAAGTTGTGCGCCTAGTGGTAAGCGGCACGCCTGTCCATAGCAGTTGTATGATTGGAAATGTCACTTGAAAATCCATAAACAACGAGAACATTTTTTAATACAGTTGCTCAAAACGTGGTTATTTTTCGTATTACAAATCGTGCCGAAAGTTGGATTTTTCGCACTAGTGCTTTTTACTTTTCCATTTTTTTAACCGACTTTAAAAAAGGAGGAGGTTCTGAATTCGTCTGGATGTTCTGTTTTTTTCTTTGTACGCATGTTACGCGATAACTCCGGTATTTGTGAATCGATTTTCATGATTCTTTTTTTGTTGTAAAGGGGGTACTTCTATAGTGGTCCCATTTCATTTTGAAGAAAAGCATCCACCTCGAAGGGTGGCTGTTCACGCATGAAGATTAATTTTTATAAATAGCGCCTAACTTTAATTTAGGAGCAATTACTTTAATGGTTGAGTTTGCTATTTCTCCAATTCAAGGCGTTTTACTCTCAATATACTTTTCACCTCAGCAGCTCGAACAAGGCTATTTTGCTGTGTGAAATCAGTGAGCAAAATCTTATTTTGCTCACTCCGTGAGAAAAAGTAGCTTTTTGCTTTTTAAGTGGAGACTTGTTATTTAATGCGAAGGGGTCTAATACAAATTCGACATATTTCAAAATCAGTCGCTCCGTCCCTTTCACTTCATTACAAGAAAAAGGAAAAAGAAAATTATGGTTTATTCGTACTTCGATATTTAAGCTACATAGTAGACCCCCACAAAATGGCTGAACGAGTGCACGTTCGGAAACTCGTCAATTCATCTAAAAGATAAATTATGTGAGAAATACAAATACGATTTTATACTATGATAATTTAGTTTTTACAATTTTCATTAAAAATAAAGCAAGTGTTGCAATAAAAATATGCTAAATTTATAACGTCAATTAAAGATAACAATATTTACAATGTGTGATTTCAATGAATACAAGCGAGAACGTTCCGGAACGCAATAAATAAAAGCGCGCTTTCTTTTTTTTTTAATTCAAAATTTCTTATTTGCTTGCGATAGGTACTTCTTTGATAGTTAATTGGATACCTACCTACGTAATAAAATAGAAAATATGAGCGATTCCAGTGAAGACGACAATTTTTTAACTCCTCCAGAGTTAGTTGAAACTGTTAAAAATGCTGAACTAAGTTTCTTGCCTAGTAAATCTCGTGAAAAGTACCTGAAAGTCTACGAGCATTTTGACAAATGGAGGCACGAAAAGGGCGCAGGAAACACTATGTCGGAAACTGTGCTTCTGTCTTATTTCATTGAAATGTCGCATACAAAACAGCCGTCAACGATGTGGAGTATATATTCGATGTTGAATGCTACATTACAAACTAAAAATAACGTCCATATAAACACTTACGCAAAGCTGATTGCGTTTTTGAAAAGATCGGACGTCGGCCACAAATCAAAAAAATCGAAAGTTTTCACGGCTGCTAATATTGAAAAATTTCTTAATGAAGCTCCAGATTGCACTTTCCTAGCCGCAAAAGTAAGTATTGAATATTATTACTGTTGTCGTAGCGTTATATTTTAATTGTTAATACAATTTGGACTTTGGTAGTTATGTCATTGACTTACAATTATATGGACGTCGGGTCCGCGCTAAAAAGTGTCCGCACTTGTAAGGCGCTAAAATCGTATACAGAGCGCGACACTCCGCTTTAGTCTTCATTTGTTCTACTGACAGCGCGATACTGCGATGACATTACAATTTAAATTTCGAATAGGTTGACTTGGGACATTTTTTTCGTGGTTTTTGTATTAGACCCGTCGTCCATTTATTTGTAAGTCAATGAGTTATGTTATCAATTTCTATCAACATAATTATACTTACCTACTTAAATGTGTTGTTTTGGCGACTTGTATTGGAACTTTATGGTTAAAAATAACGCTACATATTATGAGAAATCCACGTTTAAGACTGCTCTAAAAGACACAATACTTATTGACGTTTTATTTATGTTTCAGGTCATCCTTATCATTGGAATAAACGGAGCATGCCGCTCCAACGAGTTATTGAATCTAACTCCTAATGCCATTGAACAACATTCCAGCGACCTTCTTTTGATTAACCTGCCAAATACGAAAACAAATATAGACAGGTCGTTCGTCGTCCGTGAGGAATACGCACACGTTGTCCAGAAATATAAAGCATTGCGCCCTCCCAATACGATCACAGACCGCTTTTTCATACATTATCGTAATGGAAAATGTACGCGGCAACCGATGGGTATTAATAAAATAGGAGCGACTGCACGAGAAATCGCAACATTTTTAGATTTGAAAGAGCCGCAGCTATACACTGGCCACTGCTTCAGGCGAACATCAGCCACTCTTTTGGCAGATGGAGGAGCTGACCTCACAACGTTGAAGCGCCATGGCGGTTGGAGATCAAATACAGTGGCTGAAGGATATATCGAAGATTCAATAGAAAATAAATCAAAAATCTGTAAGCGTATTATAGATTCGATAAACCTAAAACAGACTTCGCATTCTTGGGCACAACCTAGCACCTCCAGTGATGCGAATCATACCCAAACCCGCCCAGAATCACCAACTTTTACGGTGCGGGAAGGGTCACAATCCAGCTCAACTCATAATGAAACCTCGACCACTACTCAAGTAGCAAACACTACGACGATTACTGTTCCAAATAAAACAGTAACTTTTAATCTACAGAATTGTACAAACTTCACGTTCCACTTTTAATTTTTTGTAAATTCTGTATTTTTGTAAATATACAATGATGCATTTGCTTTCATGACGTGTTTTTATTACTTGTCCCTTTAGTATATATATATGTTCTCGCTGCTGAGGTGAAAAGTTGTATGTATCACGCGAGAGCAAAGTTATTTTGCAGCTCGTATTTTTGAGTCCCTCGCTTCGCT
The DNA here is from genome assembly GCF_003589595.1 of Hyposmocoma kahamanoa. Taxonomy (NCBI): domain Eukaryota; kingdom Metazoa; phylum Arthropoda; class Insecta; order Lepidoptera; family Cosmopterigidae; genus Hyposmocoma; species Hyposmocoma kahamanoa. Next base: position 29,941 of record NW_020653210.1, on the reverse strand, counting down.
CAAGATTCTAATTCTGAATCACTCGCTACGCTCGTGATTCAACTATAGAATCTTTCGCTTGCTCAGGACTCAAAAACAGCACTCGCACCAAAAAACGACTTTGCTCTCTTGTTGAACAAATAACTATTGAGTAGTGAGAACCGATTTTTATTATCTCCAGTGTCAAGTCCTGTATAGTGGCGAACTAGGGGATATTTCAATAAAATTTAGCAAATAGACGTAATTCCACTTACTTTTGAGGTCGGTTTTTTTAGTACTCTGTACTGAGATTATTTAAATTTACTGTTGTTTTAATCTTAAACATAGAACGAAAGAGGTTGTATATTTATTTAATAGTTATGTGCTTTGTGACGTAAGTCATTCGTCATTAAAACTTATATTTACTTACAAACATCTTATTTGTTTAAATTACATAGGTGTTTTATAAAACAACGTGTTACATATAAATACCAAAGTATTTTCAATAAAGATGGCTGATTGAGTATTAACAATGACCGGAGGTGAGTATTACGCGAGACCATAGTAATTTTAATGTGGCTGAATACAGGCAACAGTTGCCATTGTACTCTGAATTTCTATCAGACAATGAAATAAAACGAGCTTTTTTTTAAATACTATTCATTTTACTTTCAATGTAGTTTTTTCGTAAATGTATTTAAAAACGTCGTTTGATACACGTGCGGATTTGTCATTTTCACTTGTCTCGAGTCCTGACCCTCGCCTCTGGCTCGCGCCAAGAAACCTCGAGACTCGTGAATAATGACTAACTTTCCGCACTTGTATCAAAAATAACTAATACATTATTAATATTAAACTATATACAAATAAGAATATATATTACATTGTTGACCTATTTTTTGTTTTAAAGAAGCAAGTCCTAGCAGGCCTGCAGTAAATAAGTAGCGAATTTCGGATTTGCATAACACGTGTTTGTACCTTAATGATATGAAAATAGAGATGAATATGCTATAGGCAAAAAACATGACACGTCGCGACGCTTCGACTCTGCGCCAGTATGAGTTGAGCTTTAGAGTCTGAAAGAACAGTTTTTTTATAACATGTCTTATTTGTTTAAATTGAACTTTTTGAACTTTTTATCAACGTAGTAGATATAAGTACAAACAAAATTGTTATGTTTATGTAAATAAGTTACAAATTCATTTAAGGGGCAATGTAAACGCTTCTGTAATAAGATTCCTGTTGATATTAAAAATTTGCCGTTTACGAGGCATATCGTGAAAGAAAAACTTTTATAAAAAGTTTTTTTTACAACTTCATCGTACTTGAATGACAAAAATTTGTGGTCGTAACCTTTTTAGATCTTTCGAGGGGTTTATCATCATAGATAGAAACTTATGATGGTTAAAAATACAGTAAATGATAAATGTGTACAAATGTCTATTTATTTTCAGGGAAACCTGCTTTGTAAATACATATAGATCACAACGAAACATGGTTCCAAACAGGGCTTGTTTTTGGTTTCTTAATTGCACCTAATACTACACTCAGAATATAATACACGTGTATCATACTGGTATTTTCCATTTCGATACCCGATACCAACGGAAAAACTATATATATTTACGATATATTTACTTAAAAGTACCGGTACTCAATGGCGGTTCCCGCGACGTTGACAGTTTACTGAGGCCGTACAACATGTAATAATTTAATTGCATTTAAATAATTGAAGAAAGAAAGATACAATATTATTATTAAATAGTTTATCTAGTACAGGAATAACATACCGGTATCTGGTTGTTACAAAAACCTATATAACACCAGATAATTAATACCGGTACTAAAAGGTCAGTGAAACTATTTCTTGAAAAGTAGTGTAGCGAGTTTAAAGGTTATTCAAAATACCGGTATTACAAGCCCTTGTTCTTAACCATTAATAAGCAATATAGAACTCGAGCGGGTCTATCAATACAAGTACCTTGGCCATTTTGTCTCCGACGACCTTAGGGACCTCATGGATATTGAGAGGGAACGCAGGGCGCTGGCGGTCAGGTGTAATATGGTGGTGCGAAGGTTTGCGCGTTGCAGTGAACAAGTAAAGATTCTACTTTTTAAATCATATTGCCAAGTTTTTTACACGTGCAGCCTTTGGACCAACTATACGCACAGAGCCATCAGCGCCCTGCGAGTACAATATAACAATAGTTTTCGTATGTTGTTGGGGCTGCCGCGGTTCTGCAGCGCGTCAGGCATGTTTGCACAGGCTCGCACTGTGATGACTTTTATGCCATTATGCGCAAAAAGTCGGCCTGACTGCTCTGCCGACTGCGAGCCAGCTCCAACCCAATACTGAAAGCCATTGCCAGGAGAATTGACTCTCCCTTTATGCGGCAACTCTTTTCGCCTCGTTTTTAATTGCCTCAATTGTTCATGTTTTTATTTTAATTTTAATTTAATAATGTTTAGATTTAGTGCCTACTAACATAATTTTTAAGAATAAAATTGTTACTAACACATGTGGAGTAAATAGTTGTCTGAAATAAATATATTATTATTTATTATTATTATTATTAAGTACTATGGCAGAATGTCAGAGATTTTATTTTGTTCTTTATTAACTTAACGATATCAAATGTAATTTGTTTACCAATGATTAAAGATATTTTTTAATTTAAATAGAAGTAAAAATTTAAAGTTCTTTTTATATATTTTTTATTTTCATTTGCGAGTGAAGTCGAAAAATTTGTGCCCGACTTTTTTTAGCAATCTAACAAATAAATGTTGTTTGTTAGAGTTAGGATTACCGTGTTAAAGTTTTGTGGTTAATTTAAAATACCCCTGTTTAACTTTGGCAGTCCCTAGCGTGCTCAGGGACTTTGAATAGTTTCGTTATCAGTTACAAACAGTTTTATCTTGTCTTGCGTAGCGTGCAACGTGCGTGCCATTGCAATTAAAAAGCTATTAAACCCATTGTTTTGTTTACCAATACGTTAAATACTTACTTATTATTATTTGTTGAGTTTTTAAAGGTGGGTCGGAATAGGTTTAGTAGCAGTAGAGCTTCTTGTCAAAGAATTCGTTCAGGGGGTCCTGCCACCTTATCTATTACTGCCGCCAAGCGGTAGTGTGTACATTACTGTGTTCCGGTTTTCGGGTGAAGTCAAGTGACAGAGGTCGGTGACAACCCTGCGCACTGGCTGATCTGGGCTCAGAACCTGAACTTGTAAGGTTCCTGTGCGCGCACAGGTTATAGTGTCCTTTGAATTTGAATTGTTCCATCATCCTTCACTTTCTCATTTTGTTTTCGTACCACGGTCACTCCCAGCTCGACCGCCACAACAGTCGAAGCTATTCCAAATTCCATTTACTAAAATCTTATTTTTGATTCTTTACCAAGTTGTAATACAAAACATATAATACAACAGTCGGAGCAATAGAATTATCAAAAATTTGCTGCAATAGTTTTTCGACCAAAAATGAAGCCATAAACCCGGATGTAATGGTGCCGCCATTGAAACCCTGGCTTTTACACGAATATAAAGTTTTGTACAGACGTTACCTATAATCAAAACTAACGTAGAAAGAAGGAAGAGGGTGCTGGTGAAATTACAGGCACTTGGGACTCGTCAACTTGTGTCTCAAGGTGACTATCTCAAATCTTTGCGATTTAAAGCTCTGAGTGGGACTGCAACCGTTATGAGCAGACGTGTTCCTTACTGTAACTGTACTGTGTTCGCCTGATGGTAAGGAACGACTAGTTCATCATAATAATCTCAGATAGAGTACTAAAAAAACCGATCTCAAAAATTTGTGGCATTACATCTATTTGGTAAGTTTTATTGAAATCGGTTACCGGAGAGTGCGCGATACCGGATTCATCCCCTAGTTTGCCGTCCTAAAGCTCAATTTGTATTGCAGCGGAATGTAATGAAATACAATTCCGCGCAAGATTTTGGCTCGTATCTAGTTTGTACGTTATGCAATTGACCACAAAGTTCATTATGCTGTGTACAATATCGTTACAAAAATTCGCTTCCAGCCCGTTCCGCCGCAACATAAATTGAGCCTTAGAGGTACAATATTTTCTTCAAATTTAAATGGAACCAATACCGAGGTATCCCCTTTCTAACAAAAAAAGAATCATCAAAATCGGTTCACAATTGCCGTAGTTATTGCGTAACATATATACAAAAAAAAGTCGAATTAAGAAACTCCTCTTTTTTAAAAGTCGGTTAAAAAAATTAAAAATATAATTCAATCTTTTATCGGTTTCAAAAATGAGGTTCATAATTCGAGAAGGGTAAGTTAGTATTTAAGGGTAAAGTAGTATACATAGACAACACCTCTATTGTGTTGCCACTAGCAAACAGAACATTATAAAACAAAAATGGAAGAACAGTAGACATAAAACAGAAATTAAAATGAGCAATGAAAATAAAACGAACATAAAAAGAAAGAAAGGAATTATATAAAATACATAACAAACTGCTACTTTACTTTTTATTATTTTCGCGATATTTCGGCACGGTTACACGCTCCATGGTCACGGGTTTATACCGCGGTAAGAACCCTGTAACTTCGTGATTAAAATTTTATGAGTAACTAGGGACACTAAATCTGTACAGTTAGTGCCTAAGCAAGCACTTAAGCGTGCTGCAGGTATCTAAATAGGTCATAGCTAAGTGCGAGTTTTGCCGAAAAGCAAATCACCGTTTTTAGCTATCATTTATTTATTTATATACTTCATCGTCATATCACGCATGAAGATTTATTTTTATATATAGCGCCTAACTTTAATTTAAGAGCAATTATTTTAATGGTTGATTTTGGTATTTCTCCAATTCAAGGCGTTTTTCTCTCGATATACTTCGAGTAGTGAGAACCGATTTTTATTATCTCCAGTGTCAAGTCCTGTATAGTGGCGAACTAATTAATTCCACGTACTTTTGAGGTCGGTTTTTTAGTACTCTGTACTGCGATTATTAAATATTCATCTTCGAGGTTAGCATAAAGTTTATAAAAGAAAATACGATAGTATAAAGATGAAACGCCGGCTTATTTCATTATTTAAACATGACAGTTAAATTAAACGCACACGTTTACTTTGTCGATGGTTCAAAGTCAAAGTCAAATAATCATTTATTCCATAGGTAAAAGTTTTACACTTGAAAACATCATTTTTTAAGCTACTGCTGTTTCACTACGTTGACCTTCCTGAGAAGAACGAGCAAGAAACTCTAGGGATTGCTCTTTTCAAATAAACTCAAATGCTATGGAATACACTTTGAATCATAATTGTGTGGAATCTAGACTCATTTGTCTTTCCATACATCTTTATCTAAGACATACTCTTCAAATATGACTCTTTAATTAAAACACTTTTAATGTAAGTTTTCAACACATTTCGTCCTAATTAGCACGAATGAGTTTTAGTGGAGATTCACACTATTTTGATAGTAAAAAGTTACATACGTACCTATTAATTGAAAATTCAATTATTTTGGTTTCGGATCTAATTCACGTGTATTTGTTTTTTCAAACAAACGAACGCTTCGGGCCATACAAGATACCTCTATGTCACGGCTGCCGAGGTATCTTGTAGTCAAGCAGAGTGAAGGTGGCTAGGGCAGTGTGTAGTATTGATAGAATTATCAATACTACACTAGTAGCTATAGATAGAGCTCCCTGTGAAAGATTTTTTTTTATTATTAATTTATTTCTGGCCATGGAAACAAAGTCCTTCAGCCGAAAACATAAAAATAAGTTTTTCTGTAAATATGGCCGCCACAAAGAGGATAGGCAATTTGAGGCGGCGTGTTTGGATTGACTCGGGATTCCTTAGAACGGGCCGATACGGGTATTTTAGTTCGAGATTCGTATAATTTCGCGTTTTAATCTTCGATTAAGGCACAATAGCACTATCCTATTCCACTTTAAACTAGATTTCACAAAATAATTGAAAGTCAAAATAAAAACGACACTTTTCCCTCCAAAAGGTGCAGAACGAATCCCCCTGTGAAAGAGAAAGGGAAGTATTGCCACCTTACCTAATTTTTTTCTGCCGCTAAGCAGCAACGTAAGCGTTACTGCTCATATCTTTGCGATTTAAAACTCTGTGTGGAACTGCAACTGTTATGGACAGGCGTGTCGCTTACCACCAGGTTCCTTCGTGTTTAGGTTGCACTTTTTCACTTAACATCAGGTGGACTAGAGTCATCTGCTTGTCAAGTGTAAAATTTAAAAAAAAGCGTCTGAGACGTTGGTTTGTTTAAAAAAACTTATATTCATTGTGCAGTAATCGCGAATGTCTCCGATTTCTGTAAATAATTTATTTTTATCAAAATTCTAAGTTGCGTCCATTTTGCAGGAAAACTAAATTCCGTTGCGTATTATACCGAACTCGCAATGAGAAACGAGAGTATGGGAGTAATAGCGCTTATCGACACGGATTTGCATCAAGTCGATCAGAAAAGTCTTCGTGTTCATAAAAACGTTTTTCTTGGCTTAAAGATATTCCATGTGGATAAAATGGTGAGTCCCTAACCGGTTCCACACAGATTAAATGTCTCCGAAAACCGAAAAGTGTTATAAAAAGACATATTTTATTACCGACATAATTTTTTTTTTATTGAATCATGAATTTTACATTATTACACGAAACTTTTATTTTTATTGAACGTTGTATTTTGATAATATGTTGTTTTTATTTCTACCATGTCAAACCAAAACACTGTAATATAAAAACAGCACTTTGAGAAAAATCTGCAAAAAATATGTTTCGGTTTTTAATTTTTGAGGTTAATAACTTAGAATAATAACGCATAGAAACCTAGCCCGCACACGCTAAGTGAGGCAAATTGAAGCGCGCCCAATGGGCCTACAAGAGCGGGCGGGCCTTCAGTGCTCAAGGTCAACTTGCACCGCGAACAGATCAAGAATTTTAGCTAAAAATGACGAAATGTGCGGTAAATAAAGTAAAAATGCCTCGGACAAACATAAACTAGATACGAACATCACATTCCACAAGGAAGTAACGCGTTTCAACTTGTATTTTTATATAAATATTCACTAAAACCGAAAATTAACCTACTACTAAAACTAGCCTAAATGAATTTGATTTTTGCCTCACTTGTGACAGTTCGTTTGATATGAAACTGTCATTCTATGCGTTATTATTCTAAAGGTCGAATAGTATTTTAAGCAATGGTTGCTTATTGAGGGTTCTTAAGATAGAGTCATAAATAATGGGTTCGAGATTTTAAGACTAATTATGTAATTATTGCATGCAATACATTCTCTACGAGTAAATTATAATAATGAAATAATATATAATATAATATATAATAATATTTAATATTATATTTTTATTAAAATATCAAATACTGCAGGCAGTAGAGTATTTGATATTTTAATTAATAAAAATACGACGTTCTTTTTTTGAAATCCAATTTACTATTTCGGTTCAGTAGCGAATACCATAGACAATAGAATTTTGGTTAAGAAGTAAAAAGAGCGCCTTCGTGATATGTTTTATGAAATTTCAATTGATAGTTTAAAGTACAGGAGTAGATTTTAGATATTAGACTTCGTACAATAAATAATTAAGAATTCCATCCAGCCACTACAATTGTACTTTGCAAAATAAGCCATTTCTATTGAAAAACTAATAAATTTCTTGTCCCTTGATAACAGTCGACAGATTCTTGTTGTAATGTAATTATAATACACAGATTCTTGTTGCAATGCAATTATAACACACTGTGAGTCTTGCAGTGTTTTAGTTTGATACGATATATTTATTACTTCATATTCTGTTTTAAATTGTAATATTAGGGGTTAAAGTATGAAATTGCCGTTTTATTGCAATAGGTTCTTTGAATTTTCATAGAATCTTCATGGTTTGAGGTTTTCGAATGAAACTTTTTTCAAATGGTTTCTGTGATTTTTTTTTTTTTAATTTGAAACATTTGAATATCGACTTTCAATTGTTTTTGTTATTCAATTTAGACAAGAAAGATGGATACTGCGAAAATTCGAGTGATTTTTGAATACGAGTTCCGACGCGGAACTAACGCGGCAGAAACAGCCCGCAATATCAATGCTGCGTTTGGAGAGGGGTCTACTAATGAACGCACCGTGCGATTTTGGTTTAAACGCTTTCGTGATGGAAATTTCGACTTAAAGAACGAGCCACGAGGAAGACCGCCCACACAGGTGAATAACGATGAATTAAGAGAGATAGTGGAAGCCGATCCTAGTCAAACTACCCAGGAATTAGCGGCATGGTTTAACGTTACCTTACCCACAATATTGACTCACTTGCGTCAAATCAATAAAATAAAAAAATACAAAAAAATGGGTGCCTCATGATTTGACTGATCTGCAGAAAGAAACGCGTGTTGAAACTTGTGTTGCCTTGTTGAACCGGTACAGAAATGAAGGAATGTTGGATCGAATTGTAACATGTGATGAAAAGTGGATTCTTTATGATAACCGGAAAAGAAAAATGCAATGGCTGACCCCAGGTCAAATGCCACAACAGTGTCCTAAAGCAAAACTTACCAATAAAAAGGTAATGGTAACTGTTTGGTGGTCTCAGCATGGTGTTATTCACTATAGTTTTCTCCGATCTGGTCAAGCAATAACGGCAGATGTCTATTGTGCCGAACTCCGAACCATGTTGACAAAACTAGCAGTAAAACAGCCCCGACTCATGAATCGATCTCCATCATTATTGTTCCACGACAACGCGAGACCTCACACAGCACGAGAAACCATTTTGACCCTTCAGGAACTGCAGTTAGAAACCATTCGTCATCCTCCGTATTCACCAGACCTTGCTCCAACGGACTACCATTTTTTTCGTGATTTGGACAATTATCTACGTGACAAGAAGTTTTCTTCCCAGGAGGCAGTACAAAATGCTTTCACACAGTTTGTGCAGTCTAGATCGTCGGAGTTCTATCGCAAAGGCATTAATAACCTTCCCATTAGATGGCAGCAATATATAGATAATAATGGCAACTATTTTGATTAAATAAATTTGTTAAAAATTTAAAAAATAAACAATTTAGATTTTCAGTACAAATCGGCAATTTCATACTTTAACCCCTATTATGAAATGAATTAGATTCTATTCATTAATATTTTGTAAGGAATGATTCAAGTTGAGCTATTTTTACTATGGAACAGGTTTTTCCTCGGGATTTTAAATGGTAGGTACATTTGGTTCCAAATTACAATAAATAAGAAATAGTCGCATTGAATAAACTCTACTACTCATTCGTAAAGCATATTCCCTCTGACGAATGATAAACAAACTCTTGTGATTGCTCATTGTACATCTTGGTGTTGTGCTGTAAGTTCCTGCTCTTAAAAGTCTTTAAAATTAGGCCAGTTAAAAAATTTAGACCTTGCACTGTTTTATATAAACACATGCGTTCTGTAATTTTAACTAAACAATGAATTAGCTAAACTAATTAAGGCCGAATGTTTTTTGTCTCACCAAACCTCTATGTTTTTATTTGTTTTTTGTTGTAAGTACGTCTTTTTGTGGTAACCTTCATTTGGTGTAAAAAAGTTATTGTATAGATTACCGGTGATTACGTTGTAACACATCATATAGCACGAGGAAACAACAGTAGCCACAGCTGATAATTATGCAGTTGTTCGTTTAAACGGAGAAATATTGTATATAATTAGTGAATTCGCAGTTTTGTCTAATTTTCTGAGCTTGGTTGCGTTCGAAAACTAAAAACAGGACAAATTGATTAAACGCTCTACTCATTCGTAATATAGATTTGTTCTGTTGAATGTCTTTGTAAATAAATGGGCATTTGTTTACATTTATCCTTTGTAATATTTATTTAAAATATTGCAATGTTAATATAATAGCGTATACCTAAATTAAAAAAAGTGTATTTTTCAGAATCGACGCGAATGACTCACTTCAAGTGAAAGATTATTGACATTTATGTATAGGTTACAGTTTATTATAGACTTCGAAACAATTTCCTACATGTTAAATATATTTAAAAACAAAAGGGTAATAATAATTTAATATTTTCGAGTAAAAAGTTTGTCTCATTTTGAGTTACGTAGATATCTTTTAATTGTTTCTCAGAGTATTCAAACGGCAGCAGTTGTATGGACGTGAAGAGATTAAAATTTTACGTTCTGCAAAAGTATAACCTTGAATTTATGAAAGTATAACCTTGGTTATGATTTTTCTCACCCAAATACGCATAAGCTGTACTAATTAACCTTTCGTATATAGTTTTTTTGCACTATTGTTTTAAAACTCGTAAATGGCAAATTTCAGAAATCATCAAATTCTTATTACCGAAGCGTATACATGGACAAAATAAATTTGTACGCTGTAAAAACACGTTGCTATAAGAACCATTTACTTGTTACAATGTAGGTATTGCAAATTTAAAAAAACAAGTTTTTGAAAATCATTTTTCCGGATTTAAATCGCGTATATTTGTTTTTTCAAATAAACCGACGTTTCGGGCCCTTTACAGATCCCGTCATGGTCACGGTTGACTCAACCGTGACCATGACACAAACAAATATACGCGATTTAAATCCGGAAAAATAGTTTCATTTCCTATGTGTAACAATGTAACAATCGCCAAAACCTAAGAATTCGATACGTAGTTATAATCTAATGTAAGAGGTTCATTAGAATAATTTTTTGCTTAAAGATTTTGTTCTAGTTTAGCTAATGCGTTGAATAGCTGTTTAATTAGTCTGTGGTAGTTTATCAGACAATAGAGCCGCTTCCGTAGCCGGGCGGTGTAAACGCAAACACTTGTTTCCCGCGATTTGATGTGGCTGTATGGCACAGTGCCAGTGCATTGTAATAAAAAAGTAAAAAAATTAAAAGTTTGTGCAGTGCTCGCGCGGGAGAACTTAATGTTATTAAATTTTTTGTGTTTTTTTTAACAAACTTGCGGTGTTTGCATTTTTGATGGAATAATTTTGGACGGTGAGTTTTACTATTAAAATAGTTGCCTGGTATGTTACAAAACGATTACCTATTTAATCTGAGGGAATAATAATGATCGCAGAATAAATAATTATAATTAATATGTAAATTCATATATACAATGCAAAAACCCCCTGAAGTTTTCTTCCGATCCGCAATAGAATGTTATTCTGATTTTGATGGAATATATTTCTTTATATTTGTTTCGTCTTGTTTTCTTTTAGCTAGTTCTAAATAAATTGGTTAAATATTAAGTTTGTTCGCCAATCAACTATCGCATTCCTGAGCCCAAAAAATATGTGTATCCGCCATGTTTTTTTCTTTTCCCTCCAACAACTTGGTGGTTCAGCGTCGAATCAACAAAATCGTATCATGTCTCTTTTGTTAATAACTAATTTTAAAATAATAAATATTGATTATTTTTTTGCTAATAAATTCAATAAATTACTAATTTATATCTTAATGTTTCCTAATCCTTGGTTTTCGTCGTAATTGCCGTAACCTTCCGCCTCTCTAGCGACAATTGTATTTATAGTTCGACATTGAGAGTCATTATGACAAATCTATGTAGCTAATTGAATGTTTCTACCTACCTCATTATTCACCTACATCTACACAGAGGTAGAAGATGTACCCACCAGAAAAATAATGTATAACGACTTCGGTGGTGCAGCTGTTGGGATTGCGAGCACTAGATTAGGAGGTTTCATGTTCGATTCCTGGTGACACTAATTTTGGAAAATAACTTTTCTTATTTGGTGTGGATCTTCTGACTGTTCTGTCTCCGAGTAAATTCTGTTGCTCTCGTACTTCCCCAATTTGAGACCAAGGAGGACCCGTGCCCAGCAGTGGAACGTACATACAATGTGTTGACGGTGATAGTATGTAGGTGTATGCTTTTTTATTGATTTTTTTCTTGTGTTATGGCAATAATTTCTTTCACTTCTTTTCTATACTATTTTAATGTTCAATAGGGTTAAAACTTTATGCAGGGTGACTTCGAAAAGGCTTTGAGACTTTTATTGTAAAAGTTATTTTGCCCATTAATGCAAATGGGCAAAATAACCCTTTAAAAATGGCGAAGAGGTTTAAGGGTCACCCCTTTATATCATACTTTTCCGTAGCTAAATATATCCAAAAACAGTTAGGATAATTTCTTGAAAACTGTGTTCTATACCGTTTAGATAACGTTGAAACTTGTGATTAGCTTAGTTCTACTATAGCGGTCTTCCGCTGCCTTTTATTATGTCACTGCCATTATACGTAAGATTGGGAATTATTTAAGAATGGAATTATTCGAAAAAATCGTGTATTTTCCATCATGGAGCTAATTGCGAACATACAAAATTAGACATAAAAAATGTCAGGACACTATTATCTATAATTACAATAAATTACTTTAATAATATAATAATACTAAGTTTTTTCGTCTTTTATTTAGAGAACATGTTGGTTGCAACAGGAAATCAATTCTCGTAAGGAATGACATTTTATAGTCCCTAAATAATCCTCAATATCTATAGGAAATGTTATTAAAATCTCGACTGTCCGCAATAATTGTAATTCTTGATATCAAAAGAATTTCGAACGGTTTTGAAAACTCTATTAGTACACATCCGTTTTTACCGACTGTGTTTAAAACATACTCGAAAAAGCATATTATATATAGAAATTGCATATTTATACCTAATTAAAGAAATATGAAGTTTTGATTAAAATAATCGTGGCAGTAGTATCATAGTGTCACTTCAATGTTAACACAATGCTTAAATTCATATCAAAAAGTTTTTTAATAATTTCATCACAAAAACAAATAAAATATCAAAATAATAGTCCAATTAATCACAAAAAATAAATAATAAACTATCATAATAATAAATTAAACGTCTCTAGTTTAAAAAATAATAACGAAAATTTTGTAAGAAATCTCCAGTGGCTTAGAATATCATATCATTGAAGTAATTAAATAAGTATGTTTTAAATTCTACACAATTATTGCAATTTCAAATTTCACTCCCAAGTTTATTGCAGACTGTGGATGTCATCACACTCTCTTGAAATAGAGCAGTTTCTAATGGTCTGGTTTGCATTTGGTAAGAATGACGTGCTCGTGTGACGAATTGAAATAAATTATGATGCTTTACGAAAACTATAGTTACAAATGTGAATATATTTGTCAAAAGTCAAATTTATTTTAATATATTCAAGGACAATGTACTTAACCACCTGCCTCGTTATGTTCTGACTGCGTTCCACATCCAGATCTCTAATGCTCTATGACCACTCGGTATACTGAATGACGCTTTATGTCGATGGTGTTTTTCTGACAATATCAAAAACTGTGGTCGACATACGCCATGTTCGTTTCTCTATCGCAATAAGAATTGAGCACTAGATGTGTTAGGTAGTTTTTAATCACATTCGACATATCGTCAATGTCGAATGTTTGTAAAATAGCTACAAAAGTACAATGTTTCAGCTATAATTATCCGTCACAGTCGAACGAACTAGAATAGCCATTTTCGTTTGTCATTGAATTACTCCTGTATTGTTGTCATTATATAAATCCGATAGATTCAGTCGCATAACAAGTTGTATACATCATTATAGTCATCAACCAAAGGCACGGGTATACTCTAAGAAGATTTAAGGTATAGTTCGTTACGGTATATATCTTTTTTTACTGATATCAAGAGACGGGACGAACAAGTCGTGCGCCTGCTGGTAAGCGACACGCCTGTCCATAACAGTTGTGGTGCCACTAGGAGTTTTAAATTGCAAAGATCTGAGAGGCACTGCCATTGTATGTACCCGTCACCCTGACACATAAAGTTGATAAGTTCCGTATGCATGTAGAACACAGAAAAAGTGTATCTGTATCTGACATGAAGATACTGTATTTAAGCAAAAAGTAAACTTTGCTGTGAAAATAAAGCTTTTTACAAAATCAAGAAATTTATCGATTCAAATATAAAAAAATATTCTTTTTTTTTTTTTTAACAACAACAACAACGCACACACTCAACATAGCCCCGCACTAAGGAAACCCTGTATCGCGGGTGCCATGGACACACACATAGACAACCACAAATTACACCCAAACTCACGAGAGAAATAAATGTAGGTCATACAAATATTTCTCCCGGCCCGGGAATCGAACCTGGGACCTCTGCGTGGCAGTCCGGCATGGTAACCGTTCGGCCACGGAGGCAGTTAATTCATATAAGTGTATTGAATATCAAGATGTATTTCTACCACGATATACAATTATTTATTGTGATATTACTCCACTGGTTTGTTATAATTATAATACAAAGATCGAATACTAACAAAAATTCCTTCAGTCCGGTTGTATTCGAACCAGCGGCTTCAGCATACCATGCCTGACGCCCTTCTAACTGATGTGCAGCACAAACAAGCAGACTTTACGAGTTTTTCTATGTGCTTATTGCAGATCTCTGTATTTGCTTTTAGTTTATTTTAAATTTCTTATCAAGGGTGTTAATAAGTAAAGGCCAGTGTGTGAATATGAAGGAAATGACCTGCAAAATTTGTATGTACAATTCATTTTTTGTATTCCAGTAACTTTGTGCGTAAGGCGACAAATGGCACTTTTTTAAAGATTTCTAGAATCGGTTCTGGGAGGATCAATTTGTTTTTGCGACGTGCGCTCTTATTGAATTCAAACAGATTAAGATTATTTCTTACAAATGTGACAGCTTCTTGAATAAATAAAGAGGGGAGGGTTAGTAATTGGCGGTTTAGGAATAGCGGCTTGCAGCTATTAAATTGTGGGACATTTGCAAGTATTTGATACAATTATTTTAACAAGGTCATGCGCATCAATGATATGACCTCATAACAATACACCATAGAAGGTAATTAGGTCTCATGAATTTTATATATCAGTTGTAAGGAGATTTTGTAACAAGTTTTCGTGAATATTTAACGATGAAATCACCGACCTAATAACACCGGAAACTGCAAAGTGTGTAATTCAACGTGACTTAAGGTAGGTACATATGTATTTGCGGTTGTGGTCGTCATATTTAAATAAAGCACACAGCAAGATGTTGTATTGTATTAAGTTAATAGTCTATTATATGTATCGAGTTCCTAGCTTTTCGCGATTGTTACACATTGGTAATGTTGGGACTCATTACAGGTTCAATGGTCATCATTGACTCTATGATGACCATATAGATAATTTGTAACGTCTACAATGTGGACATTTTATACTGTTGGTGTGATAAGGTCACAACTGCGAAATGACGAATTCCAAGAAAAAAGTTTTGATTCGATGAACGAATTTAGTTTTAAAGTTTTTTTTATGCTTAAATAGGAGTTTTAAAATTTCACATATAGGTACACAATTTGTTTCATATAGTTCGTATTATTATTATTATTATTCGGGTAAAGGCCATTGAATTTCCTGAAAATATGTTAAAATTCGAAAACGCGAAATTTTTATCCAATGACGATACTGGTTCTAACGTGTGATATTATACGCCACCGCTGATATTATGCCAGTTACCACAATGGTTAAGCACACATTGTAAATGAACGTTCGAAAGAAATCTCAACCATAGATAAGTCTATTGGTATGCTAAACCCGTAATGAATATAGCCGCTAACCAAAAAATCAGTTGTTTCGTTAAAATTTTAAAATTAATTAATAAGTTGATACAAATTAGTAGATAAAACACAAACTGACAGGACAGTAACAGAGTTTTTTATGACACCAAGTGCCGGGACGAACAAGTCGTGCGTGGTGGTAAGCGACATGCCTGCCTGCAGCAGTCCCAGCACCACTCAGAACCTAAATTGTAAAGATTTGAAGGGCACTGCCACTGCACTCGATACCTTGAGGCATAAGTTGACAAGTCCCATGCCACGAACGCAGTAATCACGTAGTGCTTGGCTATGGAAATATATAAATGGCGGCTCTGTCGAGAATATACTATAGCTTGACCCACTTCACTCCATCCAACGTAGGGCTGTTCGTATTGTCGCAAACTCGCAGACGAGAGACGAGATACGTTGGCTCTCTGTGTGTGTTCTACCGTCTTTATAATGGGGAATGCTCTGTGGAACTTTTCGAACTGGTGCCACCGTCTCGTTTCTACCAACGCACTTCCCACCAAAGGAGTAGAGTCCAACCTCATATCTTAGATGCCTGGCATTGTAAGACCACGCGGGCATCTGATTCATTCCTTCCTCGAACCTGCAAGATGTGGAATGATTTTCCTCCAGAAGTATTTCCTTCGCGCTATGACATGGGGTTCTTCAAAAAGCGTGTTTACAGGACTCTCAAAAGCTGGCTACGCACAGGAAGCTCATCTGATGTTGCAAATGTCCATGGACGACGATGACCACCTCCCATCAAGTGACTCGTCTGCTCGTTTGCCTCCTTCTTTACATAAAAAAAATTTATATATAAATTCTGATTTCTTCTACTTCCTCGCATTCTGTTAGGCCTGCGCCCAATGTTATACCAAGGAGCTCCAAGCTGTCGGTAACTGGGTCAGATATACAACGACAATTGAGAGTCAGATCAAATTGACTCCTGTTAGTGGAAAATATACAAGCCTGTATTTAGGTGGCGTTGAAATCGACGAGATTATCATCTCTTCACAGAGACTAGACTTAAAGTCAAGTTCTTCCGCTCAACCATGGCTACTCTTAACAAACGGATAACTACCCTGCTCTCGTTTATACCTCAGAATAAATAATACATGATAACAAAAATTTTTAATATTAGTGTACAAAGTCGAGTTTATTCTATACAGGGATATATTCCAAATAAACTTTTCTACCTCGTATTTTCAACGAAGTAGCTATAACCATGGTACAGCGGTTCAAAAATATGTAAACTATGCGTCGTGTAATTAACTAATTACACAGTCTTATCTTATCTAGCTTCAAGTAGGTTAAATGTTATATTAAAGGCTTTAGTTAACGACATTCAAGTAATCTGCTCAACGTTATTAAAGATTGTTCTACTTTTAACGTTTGTGTCTACTTAGTCGAATTTTAAATAACACTATTGAACTTAATTTCACGTCGTTATTGTTCATATTTAATTATTATTTATGTTTTTTTTATGATATTTAGTGACGAGGCGAGCAAGTCGTGAGTCTGATGGCAAGTGACACGCCTACCCGTAACTTGCAAAGACATGGTTAGCACTGTCACTCTGCCCGTCACCCTGAGACATATAAAGTTGACAAGTTCCATGTCGCTATAGTTCCACCAATACCTTCACCCTCTTCTCCCTTCAAAATTGGAACCCGGTAATGCTCACATTAATGCTTGGCGGCAGAAATAGGTAAGACTCTAATGCCGGGCAATATTAAACCGTATTTTCTTTGTTACCGTTAATCAAATAAAGAAAATCTGTACATGGATTGATTAACGAACTCTGTGTTCCTACAGACACTAGATCAGGAAGCCTGAGGTCCGATGTTGAAAAATAGTACATTCTTGCAGAGACCGGGACGTAAGGGATTGCTGGACGCGAGGCCTTGTAACTCACACAATAGCAATTGTAATAATAATAATAACGCACACTCAACATGGCCCCGCACTACTACTACTACTACTACTCAAATCACACCCAAACTCACGAGAGAAATTAATATGGGCCATACAAATATTTATCCCGGCCCGGCAATCGAACCAGGGACCTCTGCGTGGCAGACGTTAACCGTTCGCCCACTGAGACAGTAAAATGTTTAAATTATTTTTGAGATGTACATTTTATAAGAGTTGTAATTTCAGCGAGGCCTTGTAAGTCACACTCACACTTGCAGAAAAAGAATAGAAATAGAATCATTGACTTACAATTATATGGCCGTCGGGTCCGCGCTAAAAAGTGTCCGAACTTATAGGGCGTTAAAATCGTATACAGAGCGTCATTCACGCTTTAGTCTTCGTTTGTTCGACTGACAGCGAAGCAAGCAAAATTAGACAGTACTGCGATGATATTACAATTTAAATTCAACGTTTTAGCTTTTTCATATTCCTTTACATGTCACTACGTTTAAATAGGTTTACTTGGGACAATTTTTTTCGTGGTTTTTGTATTAGAGCCGTCGTCCATTTATTTGTAAGTCAATGAATAGAATACTTAAATTTATTAATTTAGAGTTTTTTATGACGAAGTATAATTTTGATGGCTTAGAACGTGTCCGAATAAGACTCGTATCAGTGAGCTTAAGTGTGAGGTGATTTACTCTGGCATCGAAACCATTTTACTCTCCCCATTTACAACAATTTAAAGATATTACGATCAAAACTTTTCACAAAGGACCATGTCACATGTAAGTGGTGCGCATGAGCGACGTCACATAATGCCACTTCCGGCGGAAGCGCGGCCATTATAGGTCCGCTTTGTGCGCGGGGGCATCGTTGTTTACTATAGACGATATGGGTGTGGAGATTTGGAGGAAAATTTTATGATAGTTTTGATCACATTAAGCCTCGAGAAACTACGCTCCAAATTTACTACAATATCTAACATTTAGATACGTAATATCATAATAATGGGTGAACGTATCTTAAGGCGGGAGTGAGAGGGAATGAGTGTGCAAGAGAGTGGGATGGTTTGTAATTATGGTAGAGAAAATATTTTCCTTGCCATAAATACTTTCTTTTATAGTGATATATAAACCACACATACAATCCACATATTTTTTACATACCTTCACACAAACACACACCTCTAAGCAAAATACACATTCATTTACAATTATTATACACTACACAACTTACTCACACATTTACATCTTTCACCTTCTTTTATTTTTTTCCAGTTACCTTGTTCACGTTTTATAGCTTGTATAATAACCTATTCACCTATGCAATGAATATAATAACTACATACTGGATTACTTCTTTTTTACCAGCTCACCTTAGAACAGCGCCCCTTTTGCTGACACAGTACACTCAACTGTACACCTTACACAATATAACACTCCAAACCGTACCCGCAAACCTAGACTAGCCTATTTCTTTATGAATACCATTGTACCTATGTCATAAGCTTGTTTGTAATGTACTGTGATTCAGCAAATAAACGCGTAATCTATCTGTCTATTTATCTAAGAGATAAGCGCGATGTTTTGTTTTATATTTTGTTTGATATGGACGACGTACGATGGAGCAGCAAGAATAAACTATTTCAGACATTATCCCTTTTCTTTGATTATCCCACGTTATTTTTTTAATCACATTTAACTGCCTCCGTGGCCGAGCGGTTATCATGCTGGACTGCCACGCAGAGGTCCTGAGTTCAATTCCTAGGCCGGGGGAAATATATGTATGGCCTACAATTATTTCTCTCGTGAGTTTGGGTGTAATTTGTGGTTGTGTATGTGTATGTCTATGGCATTCGCGACACAAGGTTTCCCTAGTGCGGGGCTGTGAGTGTGTGCGTTATAATTTCTTTAGTAAAAGTTAAAACGTAAAGAAATTTATCCATTTGTGATCACGATTGTCAATGTCGAAAATGTTGAAAAAAATGTCAATTAAAAAGTTATTAATTTTATATAAAAATCGATGATAATACATGAGGTGTAATGATATTAGGGAGAGCTCGGAGTTGCATATGTATAATAATTATAGTATTTGTGTGTTTTCAGAAGAATTTGTTTTTCATTACACCGAAAACCGAATTATAACGAAACAGATGTTTTTTCCGGATAATGTTGAATGTTTTTGGCAAATACACGATTAGGTTCGGTTAGGTTAGATTAATTTAGGTTTAAAAGAAAAAATATTTTCCTCTCAAAATTACTTTTGAGGTTATGTAATTTCTACCAGTTATTTCTGAAAAATGTCATTTCGGACCACTGATAGGTAACCCTATACAATACATTGAAGTCGCGAAAATGACGGTATTTTTTGGTACCACTCATCATACGATTAAGTTTTTAGTTTAACTTTTTATTATTATTATAGTATTTTTTAATATGTATGTTTAGGCATTTGTGATGTCATGATTTTTTTTGTTGGATAGAAGGGTACTTCAGTATTATTCCCATTTCAATTTGAAGAAGATATTCCACCTCTAAGGGTGGCAAACTAGAGGATGAATCCGGTTTCGAGCACTTTCCGGTAATCGATTTCAATAAAACTTGGTAAATAGATGTAATTCCACTGACTTTTGAGTTCGTTTTTTTTAAATAAAGAAGTTACAATTATTTAGTAATGTTTTTAAGCTGAGCCAGCTTCATTAACAACTTAATGCAGTTGGGTTTCTTCCAGAACAAATGCAGAAAGCGGTGCTACTCCATATAGCGCGTATGTTCTTGAACCTAGATAACTTAATATCGTCTATCCCATTTAAAATTCAAATTTATCTTTTACGCCACGGGAGAGGCGAGAAACTAAAATAGGAATAATAATGTCACAATATTTTTTATTTGATGTCCGTCGGCCATATTCGTTTACCTCTTTTTCGTTTAAAAAAAACTGGGCCCAATCGTATCCTTCCTAAATTAGTACAATAGAACGAGTGAGGATAAAGGTATTGATAAAAAAATTAACAATGTCGCTAAAAGATTTTCGGTTTCTCTTTTCATTTTGTTCGCCGGCGTTCTGGCGATTTTGTAAAGAGCAAAGTAAAGGGAAAAAAGTAACTTTCTTGACTGGTTTCCCTATTTCAATGGTCTTGAGAGAAGTCGATAGCGAACGAAAGTAAAGAAAGCTCCTTGTAAAAGTACTCGTTCAAGAGAAGTAGGTACTGTCACCTTACCAGGGGCGGCTGAAAAGTAATCTACCTATGTACAACCTTAGAATAATAACGCATAGAATGATAGTTTCATATCAAACGAACTGTCATAAGTGAGGCAAAAATCAAATTCATGTAGGCTAGTTTTAGTAGTAGGTTAATTTTCGGTTTTAGTGAATATTTATATAAAAATACAAGTTGAAACGCGTTACTTCCTTGTGGAATGTGATGTTAGTATCTATTTTATGTTTGTCTGACGTATTTTTACACTCATTTACCGCACATCTCGTCATTTTTAGCTAAAATTTTTGAGCTGTTCGCGGTGCAAGTTGACCTTGAGCATTGAAGGCCCGCCCGCTCGTGTAGGCCCATTGGGAGCGCTTCAATTTGCCTCACTTAGTGTGTGCGGACTAGGTTTCTATGCGTTATTATTCTAAGTGTACAACGATATTTATGTAATGTACTAGCGTAATATTGTATAATTGTATGAAAGAAAAAACGACAAATGTTACCTTTTGTTTTCAATAGAAATTATGTAAATAGAAAGAGAATTAAAATTAAGAAAGGCTCTGTTAAAAAAGTTGTTGCTCATTATTAAAAATGTTTAAACATTTTACTTGTTTCTTCCGCCATTTTGTCCGTGCAAAGCGCAAAGTCATAAACAAAAGATTGTCGCTAATTTTGAAAAAAGAATAAACGAGAAAAGAGTCACGATAATGGTTATTTTTGAATTGGAAATAGTCGTACTAAATGGAGATTACTTTTCAGTCGTCCATCGTCCGGTTTTGAAGGGTATGGGTGGTGGTGTAATTACAGGCACATGGGATTTGTCAATTTCGTGTCTCACGGCGATGGGCACAGTGCAGTGCTTCTCAGGTCTTTGCGATCAAGAGTTGACATTGTGACGCTGCGTACAAAATTTATATTTAGTAAATTTGTACGTTGAAATCATAGCGTTGCGACGATTCAACGTGCTGGCGACGTCCGTGTGGCATGGCTCTTAAGCACTGTGTGGCACTGCAATTGTTAAGACTAGACGTGTCGCTTACCTCTCCTGTCACTTGGTATAAAAAAATTTAAGAAATAACTTTCAAAGTACTTACTAATACAATGTTACTAATTCCAAAACAAAATTTGTGTGTATCTCTACAAAGGCTGCTTTTTCAGGAAGCCATGGGATCCGGGACGTCTTCGTTGAACGGGGACACCCCAGGAGGTGATCTGCGGCTTCCAGTGTCAGGGTTGAAGTTCTCTGTCAGTCAGCTACGGGCCCTCAACTGTTATGTCGACGCACTTAACGAGGAAGATCAAAAAGGTTCGTATTTAGAAGAAATAGCATAAGCAGAAAGGCTTTCACCATCGCTACATACTGGAAGTGAAACTACTTTTTGAGGCCTTAATTGCGTGTGTTTATCAAGTGTGTGAGTTACTTTCAGTCAGAAAAAGTGTGCTGCTGGTAGCTAAATACGTCATAGATCAGTGCGATTTTTTACCAAAAGCAAAGCAAGGCTTTTAAGCTGTCATCTTCAAGGACAGCTCGGAGTTTACAAAACATAATAATGTCAAAGTCAAATTATCATTTATTCCATAGGTAAAATGTTTACACATTAGAATAATAACGCATAGAAACCTAGCCCGCACACGCTAAGTGAGGCAAATTGAAGCGCGCCCAAAGGGCCTACACGAGCGGGCGGGCCTTCAGTGCTCAAGGTCAACTTGCACCGCGAACAGCTCCAGAATTTTAGCTAAAAATGACGAAATGTGCGGTAAATGAGTGTAAAAATACGTCAGACAAATATAAAATAGATACTAACATCACATTCCACAAGGAAGTAATGCGTTTCAACTTGTATTTTTATATAAATATTCACTAAAACCGAAAATTAACCTACTACTAAAACTAGCCTACACGAATTTGATTTTTGCCTCACTTGTGACAGTTCTTTTGATATGAAACTATCATTCTATGTGTTATTATTCTAAGGTTTACACTTGAAAACGTCATTTGTTAAGCTACTGCTCGTTCCCTACGCTGACCTCCCTGAGAAGAACGAGCAAGAAACTCTAGGGATTGCTCTTTTCAAATAAACTTAATTGCCATAGACTATACATTTTGGACCATATTTGTGTGGAATCTAGACTTATCTTGTCTTTCCATGCACATCTTTATCTAACACGTAGCCTTGGATTCAATTGACAACCGTACCAAAAGGCTTATAGGTGACTCGGAATTAGTGGAGGCGACGCTGCAGAGCCTTGAACATCGCTGTAAAGTTGCCTGCTTATCGATACTCTACAAGAGAGTGTGCGATGGAATTGCATGAGTTAATTCCGTCTTCCCCTTTCCATCACCGGGGTACTAAGCGTAGGCTTGGGTTCCACTTCTATGTTGTGGATATTTCAAAGGTTCGCACGAAGCGTTACGCTTTATACGGCGAACGGCTATGGAGTGGAATTCCCTGCCTGCAGACTTATTCCCTGAACGTTATAACTTGGATCTTTTCAACGCGAGAGCGAATAGGTATTATTTAAGTGTGCATGCTCCATCGTCGACCTCATCGTCACTTTCCATCAGGCGAGATGGAGGTCAAATGCGCACTTATATTTTATAAAAAAAAACGTAGTCTACAATTTTGTAATATGACTTTTCAGTTAAAATAACTTTAATGTAAGTTTTAAACTTAGGAAATCGTAATCTTAATATATGTTCCGGCTTATGATGGTACAAAAATGAAATTTAGTAGCAGCAGAACTCTTTGTGAACGAGTTCATGTAGGGAAGTAGGTACAGCCAAGCATTAATGGCTTACTGGCAGAGTTTTTTATGTGTTCCTCAGATCTTTGCGATACTGTTACTGCTATGGACAGGCGTTTCGTTTGACACCAGTCGCACGTCTTGTCCTCCCCGCCAATATCATAAAAAAACAATGCTCTCCGTGTTCAATACAACAAATACAAGAATGCACTCAGCGTATACAGGATGATGTCTTGCAGCGCGTCAGAGGCGTTCGCAAACGTATGAGTCGGTTGCTTAAAATCAAATCAATTGTCAAGACAACAAATAGAAAACATGTTTCGCTAGAAAATATTCTACATTACATTAAATTATAAGTATAATTAACTAATTAATAATATAACATTGTAATATGTCAGTAATAATACTCAAATGTATTTAAATTAATTTAAATTCCTTTATATAACATCTTGTAATATAATACTTTATGTTTCGACTATTCGTATAACTTCGTTTTAAATAATTTAATAGGCAAGTCTTTAATGTTATTTGATACTCCGTTATAGATTCTAACACACATACACAAATAATTTTGGTTATATTTCTCCATCTGTTAGGATCTCTATAACTTCGAGGATTGATGTAAATATTTGTGATTAATAAATGTATAATACTTTTTACAAAAATGGTTCTATACCACGATGCGGAAACAATGCACATCACTGGCCCGCAGGATTTGAGTCTGCACCAACAGCGTATTGAGCATGAACCGCCTCGACTCTCCGTACGTGTATCTCTGTTCTATGATCCACACACGTCGGTTGTGTACATGTAGTAACATTAGTATTTAAATACATAGGGCGCACTATAAATTTCCGGAACTGACCACTTACATAAACAATATTTAAAAAGGAATTACAACATTTGAAAATGGAACTCTTTGGCTGTAGAATACAGTTTGTTTCATTTGACTGTCATTTGTTTTTACATTGTGGCGTCATTTTAGAAATTGGTTGTCTACATCACTATGGATTTAACTCGTGAAAATTTTCGTAATATGATTTTCTACGACTTTAAGTGTAATTTAACAGCTCAGCTTAGCTTTGCTCGGTTTCAAACTGCTTTGGCGATGAAGCACCATGCAACACGATTATTTATAGCTCGTTTGCAGAATTCAAACGCAGTCGTGTGAATCTCAGTGACGAATTTCGTGAAGGTCGCCCGTCCACTGCTGTGAACAACAAAAACATCGATGCTGTGTGCCGTATGATCAAAATAGACAGGCATGTGACATACCATGAGATTCGGGCATCTTTAGGCATAGGCATGAGTCAAATACAATCAATACTACACAAACATTTGGGTGTGAAAAAGCTGTCCTCTCGGTGGATCTCGCGTCACTTGGTGCAACTCCATACTTACCAGATTCAACGAAGGGGCATCAAATTTGGTGTGGGACATAGTAACAGATGACGAAATATGGGGTTATTGTTACGATCCCAAAAAAGCAGCAATCGAGCGTATGGGCCTTTCGAGATGAACCGAAACCAACCAAAGATCTCCAGACTGTGCAAATTGGTAAATGAATATAGTGACCGACTACATATTCACAATGACTCACCTAACAGGATTCGCTCTATTATAATAACTCCCAATTAATTACAATTAAATATACATTTTTACCCCCGTTGTTACTTTTTTACTTAACAAATATTTTTTTTATTTACTATTGTTATTAACTTGATGTAGTTTCAAGTTGTCAATTGCATTGTCCATCATGTAAAAATTGCAAGTGGTATTTACCTGTAATTGTTGGATGCATAAAATTAGTTTGTAATTTTTTTTTTTAGTAGCATAAGTTCCTATAATTGTAACAATGTACTCAAGCGTTGGTAAATCTTAAATAAATAAAATAAAATAAAATAAAAAAGTGGCGCGCATGCAAAGTGCCTCTAAGCCGATGATTGCTTCTTTTTTTAATAAAACTGGACACGTGGCTACTGTTGCTTTGGAGAATCGTTGTACCGTGAATAGTGATTGGTACACGACCATTTGTTTGCCGGAAGTTATTAACAAACTCCGTAAAAATAACCGTAAACGCCGTATCATCTTGCACCACGATAATGCCAGTTCTCACACAATGTTGACCTTATGAGCCATCTCGCGTACAATCCCGACCTGGAACCTTATGTCTTTTATTTATTTTCAAAAATTAAGAACAAGTTATGCGGTCAACGATTTTCATCACCTGTCGAGGCTGCCGAAGAATATGAATATATTTTTCAGAGATTGCCACGGAGGAGTGGCAAAAATGTTTTCAAAATTGGTTCATTTGGAGAAGCAATAAATTCATTTCTGACCATTCATAGTATTTTTTTCTTATTTATTCCGGAAACTTATAGTGCGCCGCACGTATAATTGTAATTAAAAGTAAATGGGTCCATGTTACTTTAAGAAATGAAGGTTTATCATGGAAACTTGTAATGAGCTGGAAATATTGGTTTGTTAAAAAATAGTACATTATTGCAGAGATCAGGAAGTGGTATATACGTTATAGTGCTTTTCTCAAATAATGTAATCTAAAGAATGAAGGAGAATACTTAATAGAAAAGTAACACATAATTAATTCATATTCCAGGATAAATTTTGCTTCTTGTTTTAAATTACGCGGAATACAGTCCGGTATCGTATTTTCGCTCTTCCCACTAGAACTCGTATTCGCGAGTAAAATGTAAACAATACAAAAAGAGTAATAACAAAAAAGAAGTTCAAGATAATTTAATTTGGTTTATTTTACCTCCTTTTTTAAAGTATAATGGTGCAGTTATATTCGTACGTAATTTTTTTATTACTTTTCACCCACTTATTTGGGAAGGCAAAGGTTAGTAGCGGAAAGTTAGTGGCACTTCTTGTTTATTTTGGAAAACAGTTGCTCCCTCCACAAATGATACACTTTTTTGGTTCTCTTTTTAAAGTAATGGAAACAGTTTCGAGCAAGTTTCACAAAGTAAATATGTACGCGATTTAAATTCGAATAATCTCAGTACAGAGAACTAAAAAAACCGACCTCAAAAGTACGTGGAATTACGTCTATTTGCTAAGTTTTATTGAAATATCCCCTAGCGAACTAGGGGATATTTCAATAAAACTTGTCACGTCCTGTATAGTGGCGAACCACTATATAGGACTTGACACGGAGATAATAAAAATAGGTTCTCACTACGACACTACTCAAAGTATATTCAGAAAAAAACGCCTTGAATTGGAGAAATAGCAAAATCAACCATTAAAGTAATTGCTCCTAAATTAATGTTAGGTGCTATTTATGAATATGAATCTTCATGCGTGAACAGCCACCCTTCGAGGAGGATGATTTTCTTCAAAATGAAATGGGACCACTATGGAAGTACCCCCTTTACAACAAAAAAAGAATCATGAAAATCGGTTCGCAAATACTGGAGTTATCGCGTAACATACGTACAAAAAAAAAGAAAAAAAAAAGAACATACAGACGACTTGAGAACCTCCTCCTTTTTTGAAGTCGGTTAAAGATAGCTTCATTTCCAATAGGCACAAAAAGTTTGTTTGCTGTCACGTTTATTTTATTATTGAAAACTTCATTGGATGGTGCGTTTCGAATTACAATGTGCCGTGGTTATTACGCTATCAAGGTAAATTATAAATGTCGTCATTGCTCGACATTATCAAGCGCTCATTCGTTTATATTTGTTATCTGAAATTGCAAGTTCATTTCGCATTTTGTTGACAATATGACAAAATTGCAACAGAATTTAACGCAGGTTTATGAACATTTTAATTGCGTATTGTTAAATTGATTACCATCATCAACTCAAATACGTGACACGTATACGGTCCACCAGCTTTACCTCGCTGTGGGACGTATTAAGGCTTTTGTACATTTAAAAGTGATGGGATTTTGTCGCTATATATACATTAAATGGAAGTTATGAGTCAGTATTAAGATGATCTGCTTATACAATGATGCAAACGCACTTTATCTAATGATTTTGTAGGAAATGAAACTATTTTTCCGGATTTAAATCGCTTATATTTGTTTTTTCAAACAAACCGACGTTTCGGGCCCTTTACATTTTTATTTTAAATTTAATTTAAATTTCATTCTAATTTCTATTAATAATAAATTAAACTTAATAAAAATTCATTCAATAAATAGTTTGTAAAACTTAATGTAGCGTAAATTGGAATGTTTTCTTTATGAAGTTAACAATATGGTATTTAATTAAGAACTATTGTAACTATAGTGAAAAAATAGGGTGGTTGCATTAATATTAGACATAACTGGTTGAATACTGTACCACCTCAGTCAACCGTGACCATGGGACCTGCAAAGGGCCCGAAACGTCGGTTTGTTTGAAAAAACAAATATACGCGATCTAAATCCGGAAAAATAGTTTCATTTCCTATGTGTAACAATCGCGAAAACATAAGAACTCGATAATGATTTTATTTTGAACAAATAAATTTGTTATGTATAAATAAACTTATTTATTAGACAATACGTTAAAATATGCAGGTAAGGTACAATAAAAGTTTAATACTAGAAAGTAAAACTTGGATTAATTTACATGAATAAAATTGGGTCCCCGCGGCAAGGTACTTAAGATGCATGCAGCGTTCCCTCTTGGTATTTTTTTTCTGCACATTAAAACACAAAGATCTGAGACATAAGTTGATAAGTTTCATGTACCTGTAATTTTACCAGCACCGGAAACCGGAATTCAGTAACGCTTACATTACTGCTTAGCGGTAGAAATAGGTAAGGTCCTTCTCTGAACGAATTCTTTCACAAGGAAATCTACTGCTATAAAAAATAGCTATATGTAGCGCACGCAGTAATAACATTGGGCAAGATGGCTGCCGTCTGTTGGGTTTCCCAGACAGGTTATTAATATTTTGGATAAAATTTTGTACAGATGAAGGGCATCGGGACCACACGGGCCAAGGGTTTTATACTCCCGTCTACAAATAAATGTATTATTATCATTATTATTACAAAAGCATGGGTTTACTTTGGGCCATGTTCAAGTTTGTTAAGTCAAAGGTTAAGCCTGTAAGGTCAAGACGCCTATTTATTGTACCTTTGACAATGTTAAGGTAATGCTCACGAAAATAGAAGCAGGTTACATGTGACAGTAGATTATTACAACCGGGTTGATTTTTACTAGTGATGCAACAGACCTCTGCTTCTGCTTTCGCTATTGCGGTAGTTCCGTACGCTTTTTAACATCTGTTTCCGTTTCTGTTTCCGGAACTTTTATGACGGAACTACATTCGCGGCGCATCAGGCGCTACTGCGGATTACTTGGCGGTGGATTGTGCGTTTTTCTAGTAGTTTTGTGTTGTATAATAATTGCAGTCAAATCATGTAACCATGCCCTGTTCGGAACAATTTTATTAAGTGTACAGTGTTTACACTTCCGCTTCTGATTTATTTTCGACACCTGTTTCCGTTTTTGTTTCCGCCATGACACTTCCTTTGCATCATTAATTTTTACCAAACTTATAGTTTGGTCTTTTTGACGCTGACGACGCCCAAAGGGCCCAGGGCCCTGTGATGATGGCAATCTCTTTATTCAAAAGCTGCATTCGGATTTCTATAACGAAGTCGTGATATGGATCTTCGTTTATTGGAACCATATCTGATTCATGGATGTCTTGCAGTGCATTGAGTAGACGCATTAATATAACTGTGTTTTTTAATAATTTATTGATTAATTTTGGAATGAAAAGCTTCCAATACCTTGGTAGTACGATGACGTTCACCGAATGCACTGAATATTTCAGGCAAATGTACTTTGATCCAAAATGACTCTATGTATTTCGAAACCTTAGCTATTTCACTCATGTGAAAAATACCCACCGCATTACCAGTGGTACGACGAGTACCGCAAGAAAAAAAAATCACTAATTCGGGTTTATTTTCATGTAAAGTAGGCGGCAAAAGAACAGACGAGCCACTTGATGGGAGGTGGTCATTGTCGCCCATGGACATCTGCAAAATCAGATGAGCTGCCTATGCGTTGCCAGTCTTTGAGAGCGCTGTTGTTCTTCGAATTTTTGAATAACCCTATTTTCAAGAACACACGATGATTGACAATGTTTCGATAAATACTTTATTACAGTTTGTAGACCCCTAGTCTGTACGAGCGCCAGAACTATTTGGTGACCACAAATTATGATTAATAAATTCGTAATCAGCACGACTTTATATTAATCTAGTTTTGTTCTATTTCACAGGCCGATTATCAACAGAAATGGAGGGCGCGGTTGAAAGCCTAGTTCAACGCATCGTGGACGGAGCAGGACAGAGAGACCCTCGGTTCAGATGCTGTCATCTCATTGCACTGCATAGAGGGAAAAAGGTGAACTAAAAAAAATTGTTAAAGCACAAGCAAAAGATAACTATGTGCTTAGAATAATAACGCATAGAACGATAGTTTCATATCAAACGAACTGTCACAAGTGAGGCAAAAATCAAA